>NW_028253595.1:0-36000 GCF_964263255.1 Lissotriton vulgaris | reverse complement strand
CAGGTGCAAAGGTATGCTAAAAATGTACTCAGAATGAGCTTTTCAGTGAATAGCAGCCAGGCACATTTTAGCTAGTTTTACTTGTAAGTGGGGTTGGAAACGCTTTTCAGGATCAGTACTGGGCTCAAAACATGCAGCCCTGAGGTCTCTCATGATAGCAGGTGGTTAAATAGAAATTCGCTGCTCAGCTGACCCGGCAGGTGCAAACGTATGCTAAAAATGTACTCAGAATGAGCTTTTCAGTGAATAGCAGCCAGGCACATTTTAGCTAGTTTTACTTGCAAGTGGGGTTGGAAATGCTTTTCAGGCTCAGTACTGGGCTCAAAACATGCAGCCCTGAGGTCTCCCATGACAGCAGGTGGTTAAATAGAAATTCGCTGCTCAGCTAACCCGGCAGGTGCAAACGTATGCCAAAAATGTACACAGAATGAGCTTTTCAGTGAATAGCAGCCAGGCACATTTTAGCTTGTTTTACTTGTAAGTGGGGTTGGAAACGCTTTTCAGGATCAGTACTGGGCTCAAAACATGCAGCCCTGATGTCTCTCATGATAGCAGGTGGTTAAATAGAAATTCGCTGCTCAGCTGACCCGGCAGGTGCAAACGTATGCTAAAAATGTACTCAGAATGAGCTTTTCAGTGAAGAGAAGCCAGGCACATTTTAGCTAGTTTTACTTGTAAGTGGGGTTGGAAATGCTTTTCAGGCTCAGTACTGGGCTCAAAACATGCAGCCCTGAGGTCTCTCATGATAGCAGGTGGTTAAATAGAAATTCGGTGCTCAGCTGACCCGGCAGGTGCAAACGTATGCTAAAATCCTTCGCTTACAGCGAGTCCAGAACGCGGCGGCTGGGTCGGGCGTCGGTCTGCCTCGAACCTGCCCCACCTCCAACACTCTGCGGTCCCTGCACTGGCTCCCGATAAGCAAGCGTATTCAATTCAAGGCTCTTTGCCTGGTTTTTAAAATCTTGAGAGAGCTGGCACCCGGGATACTCAACACACTGATCTCTCCCTACGTTCCCACCCGCTCACTACGATCCCTTGGACAGTCCTTGGTGGTTGTCCCCCGTTTTAGACTTAGTCGGATGGGAGGTCGCTCCTTCCGCGTCAAAGCTGCAACCCTCTGGAATGCGCTCCCCTTGGAAATCCGCCTCTCGAATGATTTACTATCTTTTCGTAGGGCTTTGAAAACCTTCCTGTTTTAAATGTTCCTTGCTTTTATTGCTCTGTTTGTTACTGGTCCAAGTGTTGTGTTGTGTTTACCTTTCCCTGCGCCAGGACGCTCCTTCGCTGGAGCCGCTGCGCACATTAAAATGCAAATAACATAACATAACAACATAACAAAAATGTACTCAGAATGAGCTTTTCAGTGAAGAGAAGCCAGGCACATTTTAGCTAGTTTTACTTGTAAGTGGGGTTGGAAATGCTTTTCAGGCTCAGTACTGGGCTCAAAACATGCAGCCCTGAGGTCTCCCATCACAGCAGGTGGTTAAATAGAAATTCGCTGCTCAGCTGACCCGGCAGGTGCAAACGTATGCTAAAAATGTACTCAGAATGAGCTTTTCAGTGAATAGCAGCCAGGCACATTTTAGCTAGTGTTACTTGTAAGTGGGGTTGGAAACGCTTTTCAGGATCAGTACTGGGCTCAAAACATGCAGTCCTGAGGTCTCCCATGACAGCAGGTGGTTAAATAGAAATTCGCTGCTCAGCTGACCCGGTAGGAGCAAACGTATGCCAAAAATGTACACAGAATGAGCTTTTCAGTGAATAGCAGCCAGGCACATTTTAGCTAGTTTTACTTGTAAGTGGGGTTGGAAACGCTTTTCAGGATCAGTACTGGGCTCAAAACATGCAGCCCTGATGTCTCTCATGATAGCAGGTGGTTAAATAGAAATTCGCTGCTCAGCTGACCCGGCAGGTGCAAACGTATGCTAAAAATGTACTCAGAATGAGCTTTTTAGTGAAGAGAAGCCAGGCACATTTTAGCTAGTTTTACTTGTAAGTGGGGTTGGAAATGCTTTTCAGGCTCAGTAATGGGCTCAAAACATGCAACCCTGAGGTCTCTCATGATAGCAGGTGGTTAAATAGATATTCGCTGCTCAGCTGACCCGGCAGGTGCAAACGTATTCTAAAAATGTACTCAGAATGAGCTTTTCAGTGAAGAGAAGCCAGGCACATTTTAGCTAGTTTTACTTGTAAGTGGGGTTGGAAACGCTTTTCAGGATCAGTACTGGGCTCAAAACATGCAGCCCTGAGGTCTCCCATGACAGCAGGTGGTTAAATAGAAATTCGCTGCTCAGCTGACCCGGTAGGAGCAAACGTATGCCAAAAATGTACACAGAATGAGCTTTTCAGTGAATAGCAGCCAGGCACATTTTTGCTAGTTTTACTTGTAAGTGGGGTTGGAAACGCTTTTCAGGATCAGTACTGGGCTCAAAACATGCAGCCCTGAGGTCTCCCATGACAGCAGGTGGTTAAATAGAAATTCGCTGCTCAGCTGACCCGGTAGGAGCAAACGTATGCCAAAAATGTACACAGAATGAGCTTTTCAGTGAATAGCAGCCAGGCACATTTTAGCTAGTTTTACTTGTAAGTGGGGTTGGAAATGCTTTTCAGGCTCAGTACTGGGCTCAAAACATGCAGCCCTGAGGTCTCCCATGACAGCAGGTGGTTAAATAGAAATTCGCTGCTCAGCTTACCCGGTAGGAGCAAACGTATGCCAAAAATGTACACAGAATGAGCTTTTCAGTGAATAGCAGCCAGGCACATTTTAGCTAGTTTTACTTGTAAGTGGGGTTGGAAACGCTTTTCAGGATCAGTACTGGGCTCAAAACATGCAGCCCTGAGGTCTCTCATGATAGCAGGTGGTTAAATGGAAATTCGCTGCTCAGCTGACCCGGCAGGAGCAAACGTATGCTAAAAATGTACACAGAATGAGCTTTTCAGTGAATAGCAGCCAGGCACATTTTAGCTAGTTTTACTTGTAAGTGGGGTTGGAAATGCTTTTCAGGCTCAGTACTGGGCTCAAAACATGCAGCCCTGAGGTCTCTCATGATAGCAGGTGGTTAAATAGAAATTCGCTGCTCAGCTGACCCGGCAGGTGCAAACGTATGCTAAAAATGTACTCAGAATGAGCTTTTCAGTGAAGAGAAGCCAGGCACATTTTAGCTAGTTTTACTTGTAAGTGGGGTTGGAAATGCTTTTCAGGCACAGTACTGGGCTCAAAACATGCAGCCCTGAGGTCTCTCATGAAAGCAGGTGGTTAAATAGAAATTCGCTGCTCAGCTGACCCGGCAGGTGCAAACGTATTCTAAAAATGTACTCAGAATGAGCTTTTCAGTGAATAGCAGCCAGGCACATTTTAGCTAGTTTTACTTGTAAGTGGGGTTGGAAACGCTTTTCAGGATCAGTACTGGGCTCAAAACATGCAGCCCTGAGGTCTCCCATGACAGCAGGTGGTTAAGTAGAAATTCGCTGCTCAGCTGACCCGGTAGGAGCAAACGTATGCCAAAAATGTACACAGAATGAGCTTTTCAGTGAATAGCAGCCAGGCACATTTTAGCTAGTTTTACTTGTAAGTGGGGTTGGAAATGCTTTTCAGGCTCAGTACTGGGCTCAAAACATGCAGCCCTGATGTCTCTCATGATAGCAGGTGGTTAAATAGAAATTCGCTGCTCAGCTGACCCGGCAGGTGCAAACGTATGCTAAAAATGTACTCAGAATGAGCTTTTCAGTGAAGAGAAACCAGGCACATTTTAGCTAGTTTTACTTGTAAGTGGGGTTGGAAATGCTTTTCAGGCTCAGTACTGGGCTCAAAACATGCAGCCCTGAGGTCTCTCATGATAGCAGGTGGTTAAATAGAAATTCGCTGCTCAGCTGACCCGGCAGGTGCAAACGTATTCTAAAAATGTACTCAGAATGAGCTTTTCAGTGAAGAGAAGCCAGGCACATTTTAGCTAGTTTTACTTGTAAGTGGGGTTGGAAACGCTTTTCAGGATCAGTACTGGGCTCAAAACATGCAGCCCTGATGTCTCTCATGATAGCAGGTGGTTAAATAGAAATTTGCTGCTCAGCTGACCCGGCAGGTGCAAACGTATGCTAAAAATGTACTCAGAATGAGCTTTTCAGTGAAGAGAAGCCAGTCACATTTTAGCTAGTTTTACTTGTAAGTGGGGTTGGAAATGCTTTTCAGGCTCAGTACTGGGCTCAAAACATGCAGCCCTGAGGTCTCTCATGATAGCAGGTGGTTAAATAGAAATTCGCTGCTCAGCTGACCCGGCAGGTGCAAACGTATGCTAAAAATGTACTCAGAATGAGCTTTTCAGTGAAGAGAAGCCAGGCACATTTTAGCTAGTTTTACTTGTAAGTGGGGTTGGAAATGCTTTTCAGGCTTAGTACTGGGCTCAAAACATGCAGCCCTGAGGTCTCCCATGACAGCAGGTGGTTAAATAGAAATTCGCTGCTCAGCTGACTGGGCAGGTGCAAACGTATGCTAAAAATGTACTCAGAATGAGCTTTTCAGTGAATAGCAGCCAGGCACATTTTAGCTAGTTTTACTTGTAAGTGGGGTTGGAAACGCTTTTCAGGATCAGTACTGGGCTCAAAACATGCAGCCCTGAGGTCTCTCATGATAGCAGGTGGTTAAATAGAAATTCGCTGCTCAGCTGACCCGGCAGGTGCAAACGTATGCTAAAAATGTACTCAGAATGAGCTTTTCAGTGAATAGCAGCCAGGCACATTTTAGCTAGTTTTACTTGTAAGTGGGGTTGGAAATGCTTTTCAGGCTCAGTACTGGGCTCAAAACATGCAGCCCTGAGGTCTCCCATGACAGCAGGTGGTTAAATAGAAATTTGCTGCTCAGATGACCCGGCAGGTGCAAACGTATGCCAAAAATGTACACAGAATGAGCTTTTCAGTGAATAGCAGCCAGGCACATTTTAGCTAGTTTTACTTGTAAGTGGGGTTGGAAACGCTTTTCAGGATCAGTACTGGGCTCAAAACATGCAGCCCTGATGTCTCTCATGATAGCAGGTGGTTAAATAGAAATTCGCTGCTCAGCTGACCCGGCAGGTGCAAACGTATGCTAAAAATGTACTCAGAATGAGCTTTTCAGTGAAGAGAAGCCAGGCACATTTTAGCTAGTTTTACTTGTAAGTGGGGTTGGAAATGCTTTTCAGGCTCAGTACTGGGCTCAAAACATGCAGCCCTGAGGTCTCTCATGATAGCAGGTGGTTAAATAGAAATTCGCTGCTCAGCTGACCCGGCAGGTGCAAACGTATGCTAAAAATGTACACAGAATGAGCTTTTCAGTGAATAGCAGCCAGGCACATTTTAGCTAGTTTTACTTGTAAGTGGGGTTGGAAATGCTTTTCAGGCTCAGTACTGGGCTCAAAACATGCAGCCCTGAGGTCTCCCATGACAGCAGGTGGTTAAATAGAAATTCGCTGCTCAGCTGACCCGGTAGGAGCAAACGTATGCCAAAAATGTACACAGAATGAGCTTTTCAGTGAATAGCAGCCAGGCACATTTTAGCTAGTTTTACTTGTAAGTGGGGTTGGAAACGCTTTTCAGGATCAGTACTGGGCTCAAAACATGCAGCCCTGATGTCTCTCATGATAGCAGGTGGTTAAATAGAAATTTGCTGCTCAGCTGACCCGGCAGGTGCAAACGTATGCTAAAAATGTACTCAGAATGAGCTTTTCAGTGAAGAGAAGCCAGGCACATTTTAGCTAGTTTTACTTGTAAGTGGGGTTGGAAATGCTTTTCAGGCTCAGTACTGGGCTCAAAACATGCAGCCCTGAGGTCTCCCATGACAGCAGGTGGTTAAATAGAAATTCGCTGCTCAGCTGACCCGGTAGGAGCAAACGTATGCCAAAAATGTACACAGAATGAGCTTTTCAGTGAATAGCAGCCAGGCACATTTTAGCTAGTTTTACTTGTAAGTGGGGTTGGAAACGCTTTTCAGGATCAGTACTGGGCTCAAAACATGCAGCCCTGATGTCTCTCATGATAGCAGGTGGTTAAATAGAAATTCGCTGCTCAGCTGACCCGGCAGGTGCAAACGTATGCTAAAAATGTACTCAGAATGAGCTTTTCAGTGAAGAGAAGCCGGGCACATTTTAGCTAGTTTTACTTGTAAGTGGGGTTGGAAATGCTTTTCAGGCTCAGTACTGGGCTCAAAACATGCAGCCCTGAGGTCTCCCATGACAGCAGGTGGTTAAATAGAAATTCGCTGCTCAGCTGACCGGGCAGGTGCAAACGTATGCTAAAAATGTACTCAGAATGAGCTTTTCAGTGAATAGCAGCCAGGCACATTTTAGCTAGTTTTACTTGTAAGTGGGGTTGGAAACACTTTTCAGGATCAGTACTGGGCTCAAAACATGCAGCCCTGAGGTCTCCCATGACAGCAGGTGGTTAAATAGAAATTCGCTGCTCAGCTGACCCGGTAGGAGCAAACGTATGCCAAAAATGTACACAGAATGAGCTTTTCAGTGAATAGCAGCCAGGCATATTTTAGCTAGTTTTACTTGTAAGTGGGGTTGGAAACGCTTTTCAGGATCAGTACTGGGCTCAAAACATGCAGCCCTGATGTCTCTCATGATAGCAGGTGGTTAAATAGAAATTCGCTGCTCAGCTGACCCGGCAGGTGCAAACGTATGCTAAAAATGTACTCAGAATGAGCTTTTCAGTGAAGAGAAGCCAGGCACATTTTAGCTAGTTTTACTTGTAAGTGGGGTTGGAAATGCTTTTCAGGCTCAGTACTGGGCTCAAAACATGCAGCCCTGAGGTCTCTCATGATAGCAGGTGGTTAAATAGAAATTCGCTGCTCAGCTGACCCGGCAGGTGCAAACGTATGCTAAAAATGTACACAGAATGAGCTTTTCAGTGAATAGCAGCCAGGCACATTTTAGCTAGTTTTACTTGTAAGTGGGCTTGGAAATGCTTTTCAGGCTCAGTACTGGGCTCAAAACATGCAGCCCTGAGGTCTCCCATGACAGCAGGTGGTTAAATAGAAATTCGCTGCTCAGCTGACCCGGTAGGAGCAAACGTATGCCAAAAATGTACACAGAATGAGCTTTTCAGTGAATAGCAGCCAGGCACATTTTAGCTAGTTTTACTTGTAAGTGGGGTTGGAAACGCTTTTCAGGATCAGTACTGGGCTCAAAACATGCAGCCCTGATGTCTCTCATGATAGCAGGTGGTTAAATAGAAATTCGCTGCTCAGCTGACCCGGCAGGTGCAAACGTATGCTAAAAATGTACTCAGAATGAGCTTTTCAGTGAAGAGAAGCCAGGCACATTTTAGCTAGTTTTACTTGTAAGTGGGGTTGGAAATGCTTTTCAGGCTCAGTACTGGGCTCAAAATATGCAGTCCTGAGGTCTCTCATGATAGCAGGTGGTTAAATAGAAATTCGCTGCTCAGCTGACCCGGCAGGTGCAAACGAATGCTAAAAATGTACTCAGAATGAGCTTTTCAGTGAAGAGAAGCCAGGCACATTTTAGCTAGTTTTACTTGTAAGTGGGGTTGGAAATGCTTTCAGG
Organism: Lissotriton vulgaris; assembly: GCF_964263255.1. Taxonomy (NCBI): domain Eukaryota; kingdom Metazoa; phylum Chordata; class Amphibia; order Caudata; family Salamandridae; genus Lissotriton; species Lissotriton vulgaris. The sequence goes on along the minus strand of NW_028253595.1, from coordinate 28,465 downwards.
CTCAGTACTGGGCTCAAAACATGCAGCCCTGAGGTCTCTCATGAAAGCAGGTGGTTAAATAGAAATTCGCTGCTCAGCTGACCCGGTAGGAGCAAACGTATGCCAAAAATGTACACAGCATGAGCTTTTCAGTGAATAGCAGCCAGGCACATTTTAGCTAGTTTTACTTGTAAGTGGGGTTGGAAATACTTTTCAGGCTCAGTACTGGGCTCAAAACATGCAGCCCTGAGGTCTCCCATGACAGCAGGTGGTTAAATCGAAATTCGCTGCTCAGCTGACCCGGTAGGAGCAAACGTATGCCAAAAATGTACACAGAATGAGCTTTTCAGTGAATAGCAGCCAGGCACATTTTAGCTAGTTTTACTTGTAAGTGGGGTTGGAAACGCTTTTCAGGATCAGTACTGGGCTCAAAACATGCAGCCCTGATGTCTCTCATGATAGCAGGTGGTTAAATAGAAATTCGCTGCTCAGCTGACCCAGCAGGTGCAAACGTATGCTAAAAATGTACTCAGAATGAGCTTTTCAGTGAATAGCAGCCAGGCACATTTTAGCTAGTTTTACTTGTAAGTGGGGTTGGAAACGCTTTTCAGGATCAGTACTGGGCTCAAAACATGCAGCCCTGATGTCTCTCATGATTGCAGGTGGTTAAATAGAAATTTGCTGCTCAGCTGACCCAGCAGGTGCAAACGTATGCTAAAAATGTACTCAGAATGAGCTTTTCAGTGAAGAGAAGCCAGGCACATTTTAGCTAGTTTTACTTGTAAGTGGGGTTGGAAATGCTTTTCAGGCTCAGTACTGGGCTCAAAACATTCAGCCCTGAGGTCTCTCATGATAGCAGGTGGTTAAATAGAAATTCGCTGCTCAGCTGATCCGGCAGGTGCAAACGTATTCTAAAAATGTACTCAGAATGAGCTTTTCAGTGAAGAGAAGCCAGGCACATTTTAGCTAGTTTTACTTGTAAGTGGGGTTGGAAACGCTTTTCAGGATCAGTACTGGGCTCAAAACATGCAGCCCTGAGGTCTCCCATGAAAGCAGGTGGTTAAATAGAAATTCGCTGCTCAGCTGACCCGGTAGGAGCAAACGTATGCCAAAAATGTACACAGAATGAGCTTTTCAGTGAATAGCAGCCAGGCACATTTTAGCTAGTTTTACTTGTAAGTGGGGTTGGAAACGCTTTTCAGGATCAGTACTGGGCTCAAAACATGCAGCCCTGAGGTCTCCCATGACAGCAGGTGGTTAAATAGAAATTCGCTCCTCAGCTGACCCGGTAGGAGCAAACGTATGCCAAAAATGTACACAGAATGAGCTTTTCAGTGAATAGCAGCCAGGCACATTTTAGCTAGTTTTACTTGTAAGTGGGGTTGGAAATGCTTTTCAGGCTCAGTACTGGGCTCAAAACATGCATCCCTGAGGTCTCCCATGACAGCAGGTGGTTAAATAGAAATTCGCTGCTCAGCTGACCCGGTAGGAGCAAACGTATGCCAAAAATGTACACAGAATGAGCTTTTCAGTGAATAGCAGCCAGGCACATTTTAGCTAGTTTTACTTGTAAGTGGGGTTGGAAACGCTTTTCAGGATCAGTACTGGCCTCAAAACATGCAGCCCTGATGTCTCTCCTGATAGCAGGTGGTTAAATAGAAATTCGCTGCTCAGCTGACCCGGCAGGTGCAACCGTATGCTAAAAATGTACTCAGAATGAGCTTTTCAGTGAAGAGAAGCCAGGCACATTTTAGCTAGTTTTACTTGTAAGTGGGGTTGGAAATGCTTTTCAGGCTCAGTACTGGGCTCAAAACATGCAGCCCTGAGGTCTCTCATGATAGCAGGTGGTTAAATGGAAATTCGCTGCTCAGCTGACCCGGCAGGTGCAAACGTATGCTAAAAATGTACACAGAATGAGCTTTTCAGTGAATAGCAGCCAGGCACATTTTAGCTAGTTTTACTTGTAAGTGGGGTTGGAAATGCTTTTCAGGCTCAGTACTGGGCTCAAAACATGCAGCCCTGAGGTCTCTCATGACAGCAGGTGGTTAAATAGAAATTCGCTGCTCAGCTGACCCGGTAGGAGCAAACGTATGCCAAAAATGTACACAGAATGAGCTTTTCAGTGAATAGCAGCCAGGCACATTTTAGCTAGTTTTACTTGTAAGTGGGGTTGGAAACGCTTTTCAGGATCAGTACTGGGCTCAAAACATGCAGCCCTGAGGTCTCTCATGATAGCAGGTGGTTAAATAGAAATTTGCTGCTCAGCTGACCCGGCAGGTGCAAACGTATGCTAAAAATGTACTCAGAATGAGCTTTTCAGTGAAGAGAAGCCAGGCACATTTTAGCTAGTTTTACTTGTAAGTGGGGTTGGAAATGCTTTTCAGGCTCAGTACTGGGCTCAAAACATGCAGCCCTGAGGTCTCCCATGACAGCAGGTGGTTAAATAGAAATTCGCTGCTCAGCTGACCCGGTAGGAGCAAACGTATGCCAAAAATGTACACAGAATGAGCTTTTCAGTGAATAGCAGCCAGGCACATTTTAGCTAGTTTTACTTGTAAGTGGGGTTGGAAATGCTTTTCAGGCTCAGTACTGGGCTCAAAACATGCAGCCCTGAGGTCTCCCATGACAGATGGTGGTTAAATAGAAATTCGCTGCTCAGCTGACCCGGTAGGAGCAAACGTATGCCAAAAATGTACACAGAATGAGCTTTTCAGTGAATAGCAGCCAGGCACATTTTAGCTAGTTTTACTTGTAAGTGGGGTTGGAAACGCTTTTCAGGATCAGTACTGGGCTCAAAACATGCAGCCCTGATGTCTCTCATGATAGCAGGTGGTTAAATAGAAATTCGCTGCTCAGCTGACCCGGCAGGTGCAAACGTATGCTAAAAATGTACTCAGAATGAGCTTTTCAGTGAAGAGAAGCCAGGCACATTTGAGCTAGTTTTACTTGTAAGTGGGGTTGGAAACGCTTTTCAGGCTCAGTACTGGGCTCAAAACATGCAGCCCTGAGGTCTCCCATGACAGCAGGTGGTTAAATAGAAATTCGCTGCTCAGCTGACCCGGTAGGAGCAAACGTATGCCAAAAATGTACACAGAATGAGCTTTTCAGTGAATAGCAGCCAGGCAGATTTTAGCTAATTTACTTGTAAGTGGGGTTGGAAATGCTTTTCAGGCTCAGTACTGGGCTCAAAACATGCAGCCCTGAGGTCTCCCATGACAGCAGGTGGTTAAATAGAAATTTGCTGCTCAGCTGACCCGGTAGGAGCAAACGTATGCCAAAAATGTACACAGAATGAGCTTTTCAGTGAATAGCAGCCAGGCACATTTTAGCTAGTTTTACTTGTAAGTGGGGTTGGAAACGCTTTTCAGGATCAGTACTGGGCTCAAAACATGCAGCCCTGATGTCTCTCATGATAGCAGGTGGTTAAATAGAAATTCGCTGCTCAGCTGACCCGGCAGGTGCAAACGTATGCTAAAAATGTACTCAGAATGAGCTTTTCAGTGAAGAGAAGCCAGGCACATTTTAGCTAGTTTTACTTGTAAGTGGTTGGAAATGCTTTTCAGGCTCAGTACTGGGCTCAAAACATGCAGCCCTGAGGTCTCTCATGATAGCAGGTGGTTAAATAGAAATTCGCTGCTCAGCTGACCCGGCAGGTGCAAACGTATGCTAAAAATGTACTCAGAATGAGCTTTTCAGTGAAGAGAAGCCAGGCACATTTTAGCTAGTTTTACTTGTAAGTGGGGTTGGAAATGCTTTTCAGGCTCAGTACTGGGCTCAAAACATGCAACCCTGAGGTCTCTCATGAAAGCAGGTGGTTAAATAGAAATTCGCTGCTCAGCTGACCCGGTAGGAACAAACGTATGCCAAAAATGTACACAGAATGAGCTTTTCAGTGAATAGCAGCCAGGCACATTTTAGCTAGTTTTACTTGTAAGTGGGGTTGGAAACGCTTTTCAGGATCAGTACTGGGCTCAAAACATGCAGCCCTGATGTTTCTCATGATAGCAGGTGGTTAAATAGAAATTCGCTGCTCAGCTGACCCGACAGGTGCATACGTATGCTAAAAATGTACTCAGAATGAGCTTTTCAGTGAAGAGAAGCCAGGCACATTTTAGCTAGTTTTACTTGTAAGTGGGGTTGGAAATGCTTTTCAGGCTCAGCACTGGGCTCAAAACATGCAGCCCTGAGGTCTCCCATGACAGCAGGTGGTTAAATAGAAATTCGGTGCTCAGCTGAACGGGCAGGTGCAAACGTATGCTAAAAATGTACTCAGAATGAGCTTTTCAGTGAATAGCAGCCAGGCACATTTTAGCTAGTTTTACTTGTAAGTGGGGTTGGAAACGCTTTTCAGGATCAGTACTGGGCTCAAAACATGCAGCCCTGAGGTCTCTCATGATAGCAGGTGGTTAAATAGAAATTCGCTGCTCAGCTGACCCGGCAGGTGCAAACGTATGCTAAAAATGTACTCAGAATGAGCTTTTCAGTGAATAGCAGCAAGGCACATTTTAGCTAGTTTTACTTGTAAGTGGGGTTGGAAATGCTTTTCAGGCTCAGTACTGGGCTCAAAACATGCAGCCCTGAGGTCTCCCATGACAGCAGGTGGTTAAATAGAAATTCGCTGCTCAGCTGACCCGGCAGGTGCAAACGTATGCCAAAAATGTACACAGAATGAGCTTTTCCGTGAATAGCAGCCAGGCACATTTTCGCTAGTTTTACTTGTAAGTGGGGTTGGAAACGCTTTTCAGGATCAGTACTGGGCTCAAAACATGCAGCCCTGATGTCTCTCATGATAGCAGGTGGTTAAATAGAAATTCGCTGCTCAGCTGACCCGGTAGGAGCAAACGTATGCCAAAAATGTACTCAGAATGAGCTTTTCAGTGAAGAGAAGCCAGGCACATTTTAGCTAGTTTTACTTGTAAGTGGGGTTGGAAATGCTTTTCAGGCTCAGTACTGGGCTCAAAACATGCAGCCCTGAGGTCTCTCATGATAGCAGGTGGTTAAATAGAAATTCGCTGCTCAGCTGACCCGGCAGGTGCAAACGTATGCTAAAAATGTACACAGAATGAGCTTTTCAGTGAATAGCAGCCAGGCACATTTTAGCTAGTTTTACTTGTAAGTGGGGCTGGAAATGCTTTTCAGGCTCAGTACTGGGCTCAAAACATGCAGCCCTGAGGTCTCCCATGACAGCAGGTGGTTAAAAAGAAATTTGCTGCTCAGCTGACCCGGTAGGAGCAAACGTATGCCAAAAATGTACACAGAATGAGCTTTTCAGTGAATAGCAGCCAGGCACATTTTAGCTAGTTTTACTTGTAAGTGGGGTTGGAAATGCTTTTCAGGATCAGTACTGGGCTCAAAACATGCAGCCCTGATGTCTCTCATGATAGCAGGTGGTTAAATAGAAATTCGCTGCTCAGCTGACCCGGCAGGTGCAAACGTATGCTAAAAATGTACTCAGAATGAGCTTTTCAGTGAAGAGAAGCAAGGCACATTTTAGCTAGTTTTACTTGTAAGTGGGGTTGGAAATGCTTTTCAGGCTCAGTACTGGGCTCAAAACATGCAGCCCTGAGGTCTCCCATGACAGCAGGTGGTTAAATAGAAATTCGCTGCTCAGCTGACTGGGCAGGTGCAAACGTATGCTAAAAATGTACTCAGAATGAGCTTTTCAGTGAATAGCAGCCAGGCACATTTTAGCTAGTTTTACTTGTAAGTGGGGTTGGAAACGCTTTTCAGGATCAGTACTGGGCTCAAAACATGCAGCCCTGAGGTCTCCCATGACAGCAGGTGGTTAAATAGAAATTCGCTGCTCAGCTGATCCGGTAGGAGCAAACGTATGCCAAAAATGTACACAGAATGAGCTTTTCAGTGAATAGCAGCCAGGCACATTTTAGCTAGTTTTACTTGTAAGTGGGGTTGGAAACGCTTTTCAGGATCAGTACTGGGCTCAAAACATGCAGCCCTGATGTCTCTCATGATAGCAGGTGGTTAAATAGAAATTCGCTGCTCAGCTGACCCGGCAGGTGCAAACGTATGCTAAAAATGTACTCAGAATGAGCTTTTCAGTGAAGAGAAGCCAGGCACATTTTAGCTAGTTTTACTTGTAAGTGGGGTTGGAAATGCTTTTCAGGCTCAGTACTGGGCTCAAAACATGCAGCCCTGAGGTCTCTCATGATAGCAGGTGGTTAAATAGAAATTCGCTGCTCAGCTGACCCGGCAGGTGCAAACGTATGCTAAAAATGTACACAGAATGAGCTTTTCAGTGAATAGCAGCCAGGCACATTTTAGCTAGTTTTACTTGTAAGTGGGGTTGGAAATGCTTTTCAGGCTCAGTACTGGGCTCAAAACATGCAGCCCGAGGTCTCCCATGACAGCAGGTGGTTAAATAGAAATTCGCTGCTCAGCTGACCCGGTAGGAGCAAACGTATGCCAAAAATGTACACAGAATGAGCTTTTCAGTGAATAGCAGCCAGGCACATTTTAGCTAGTTTTACTTGTAAGTGGGGTTGGAAACGCTTTTCAGGATCAGTACTGGGCTCAAAACATGCAGCCCTGATGTCTCTCATGATAGCAGGTGGTTAAATAGAAATTCGCTGCTCAGCTGACCCGGCAGGTGCAAACGTATGCTAAAAATGTACTCAGAATGAGCTTTTCAGTGAATAGCAGCCAGGCACATTTTAGCTAGTTTTACTTGTAAGTGGGGTTGGAAACGCTTTTCAGGATCAGTACTGGGCTCAAAACATGCAGCCCTGATGTCTCTCCTGATAGCAGGTGGTTAAATAGAAATTCGCTGCTCAGCTGACCCGGCAGGTGCAACCGTATGCTAAAAATGTACTCAGAATGAGCTTTTCAGTGAAGAGAAGCCAGGCACATTTTAGCTAGTTTTACTTGTAAGTGGGGTTGGAAATGCTTTTCAGGCTCAGTACTGGGCTCAAAACATGCAGCCCTGAGGTCTCTCATGATAGCAGGTGGTTAAATGGAAATTCGCTGCTCAGCTGACCCGGCAGGTGCAAACGTATGCTAAAAATGTACACAGAATGAGCTTTTCAGTGAATAGCAGCCAGGCACATTTTAGCTAGTTTTACTTGTAAGTGGGGTTGGAAATGCTTTTCAGGCTCAGTACTGGGCTCAAAACATGCAGCCCTGAGGTCTCTCATGACAGCAGGTGGTTAAATAGAAATTCGCTGCTCAGCTGACCTGGTAGGAGCAAACGTATGCCAAAAATGTACACAGAATGAGCTTTTCAGTGAATAGCAGCCAGGCACATTTTAGCTAGTTTTACTTGTAAGTGGGGTTGGAAACGCTTTTCAGGATCAGTACTGGGCTCAAAACATGCAGCCCTGATGTCTCTCGTGATAGCAGGTGGTTAAATAGAAATTCGCTGCTCAGCTGACCCGGCAGGTGCAAACGTATGCTAAAAATGTACTCAGAATGAGCTTTTCAGTGAAGAGAAGCCAGGCACATTTTATCTAGTTTTACTTGTAAGTGGGGTTGGAAATGCTTTTCAGGCTCAGTACTGGGCTCAAAACATGCAGCCCTGAGGTCTCTCATGATAGCAGGTGGTTAAATAGAAATTTGCTGCTCAGCTGACCCGGCAGGTGCAAACGTATGCTAAAAATGTACTCAGAATGAGCTTTTCAGTGAAGAGAAGCCAGGCACATTTTAGCTAGTTTTACTTGTAAGTGGGGTTGGAAATGCTTTTCAGGCTCAGTACTGGGCTCAAAACATGCAGCCCTGAGGTCTCCCATGACAGCAGGTGGTTAAATAGAAATTCGCTGCTCAGCTGACCCGGTAGGAGCAAACGTATGCCAAAAATGTACACAGAATGAGCTTTTCAGTGAATAGCAGCCAGGCACATTTTAGCTAGTTTTACTTGTAAGTGGGGTTGGAAATGCTTTTCAGGCTCAGTACTGGGCTCAAAACATGCAGCCCTGAGGTCTCCCATGACAGATGGTGGTTAAATAGAAATTCGCTGCTCAGCTGACCCGGTAGGAGCAAACGTATGCCAAAAATGTACACAGAATGAGCTTTTCAGTGAATAGCAGCCAGGCACATTTTAGCTAGTTTTACTTGTAAGTGGGGTTGGAAACGCTTTTCAGGATCAGTACTGGGCTCAAAACATGCAGCCCTGATGTCTCTCATGATAGCAGGTGGTTAAATAGAAATTCGCTGCTCAGCTGACCCGGCAGGTGCAAACGTATGCTAAAAATGTACTCAGAATGAGCTTTTCAGTGAAGAGAAGCCAGGCACATTTGAGCTAGTTTTACTTGTAAGTGGGGTTGGAAACGCTTTTCAGGCTCAGTACTGGGCTCAAAACATGCAGCCCTGAGGTCTCCCATGACAGCAGGTGGTTAAATAGAAATTCGCTGCTCAGCTGACCCGGTAGGAGCAAACGTATGCCAAAAATGTACACAGAATGAGCTTTTCAGTGAATAGCAGCCAGGCAGATTTTAGCTAATTTACTTGTAAGTGGGGTTGGAAATGCTTTTCAGGCTCAGTACTGGGCTCAAAACATGCAGCCCTGAGGTCTCCCATGACAGCAGGTGGTTAAATAGAAATTTGCTGCTCAGCTGACCCGGTAGGAGCAAACGTATGCCAAAAATGTACACAGAATGAGCTTTTCAGTGAATAGCAGCCAGGCACATTTTAGCTAGTTTTACTTGTAAGTGGGGTTGGAAACGCTTTTCAGGATCAGTACTGGGCTCAAAACATGCAGCCCTGATGTCTCTCATGATAGCAGGTGGTTAAATAGAAATTCGCTGCTCAGCTGACCCGGCAGGTGCAAACGTATGCTAAAAATGTACTCAGAATGAGCTTTTCAGTGAAGAGAAGCCAGGCACATTTTAGCTAGTTTTACTTGTAAGTGGTTGGAAATGCTTTTCAGGCTCAGTACTGGGCTCAAAACATGCAGCCCTGAGGTCTCTCATGATAGCAGGTGGTTAAATAGAAATTCGCTGCTCAGCTGACCCGGCAGGTGCAAACGTATGCTAAAAATGTACTCAGAATGAGCTTTTCAGTGAAGAGAAGCCAGGCACATTTTAGCTAGTTTTACTTGTAAGTGGGGTTGGAAATGCTTTTCAGGCTCAGTACTGGGCTCAAAACATGCAACCCTGAGGTCTCTCATGAAAGCAGGTGGTTAAATAGAAATTCGCTGCTCAGCTGACCCGGTAGGAACAAACGTATGCCAAAAATGTACACAGAATGAGCTTTTCAGTGAATAGCAGCCAGGCACATTTTAGCTAGTTTTACTTGTAAGTGGGGTTGGAAACGCTTTTCAGGATCAGTACTGGGCTCAAAACATGCAGCCCTGATGTTTCTCATGATAGCAGGTGGTTAAATAGAAATTCGCTGCTCAGCTGACCCGGCAGGTGCATACGTATGCTAAAAATGTACTCAGAATGAGCTTTTCAGTGAAGAGAAGCCAGGCACATTTTAGCTAGTTTTACTTGTAAGTGGGGTTGGAAATGCTTTTCAGGCTCAGCACTGGGCTCAAAACATGCAGCCCTGAGGTCTCCCATGACAGCAGGTGGTTAAATAGAAATTCGGTGCTCAGCTGAACGGGCAGGTGCAAACGTATGCTAAAAATGTACTCAGAATGAGCTTTTCAGTGAATAGCAGCCAGGCACATTTTAGCTAGTTTTACTTGTAAGTGGGGTTGGAAACGCTTTTCAGGATCAGTACTGGGCTCAAAACATGCAGCCCTGAGGTCTCTCATGATAGCAGGTGGTTAAATAGAAATTCGCTGCTCAGCTGACCCGGCAGGTGCAAACGTATGCTAAAAATGTACTCAGAATGAGCTTTTCAGTGAATAGCAGCCAGGCACATTTTAGCTAGTTTTACTTGTAAGTGGGGTTGGAAATGCTTTTCAGGCTCAGTACTGGGCTCAAAACATGCAGCCCTGAGGTCTCCCATGACAGCAGGTGGTTAAATAGAAATTCGCTGCTCAGCTGACCCGGCAGGTGCAAACGTATGCCAAAAATGTACACAGAATGAGCTTTTCCGTGAATAGCAGCCAGGCACATTTTCGCTAGTTTTACTTGTAAGTGGGGATGGAAACGCTTTTCAGGATCAGTACTGGGCTCAAAACATGCAGCCCTGATGTCTCTCATGATAGCAGGTGGTTAAATAGAAATTCGCTGCTCAGCTGACCCGGTAGGAGCAAACGTATGCCAAAAATGTACTCAGAATGAGCTTTTCAGTGAAGAGAAGCCAGGCACATTTTAGCTAGTTTTACTTGTAAGTGGGGTTGGAAATGCTTTTCAGGCTCAGTACTGGGCTCAAAACATGCAGCCCTGAGGTCTCTCATGATAGCAGGTGGTTAAATAGAAATTCGCTGCTCAGCTGACCCGGCAGGTGCAAACGTATGCTAAAAATGTACACAGAATGAGCTTTTCAGTGAATAGCAGCCAGGCACATTTTAGTTAGTTTTACTTGTAAGTGGGGCTGGAAATGCTTTTCAGGCTCAGTACTGGGCTCAAAACATGCAGCCCTGAGGTCTCCCATGACAGCAGGTGGTTAAAAAGAAATTCGCTGCTCAGCTGACCCGGTAGGAGCAAACGTATGCCAAAAATGTACACAGAATGAGCTTTTCAGTGAATAGCAGCCAGGCACATTTTAGCTAGTTTTACTTGTAAGTGGGGTTGGAAATGCTTTTCAGGATCAGTACTGGGCTCAAAACATGCAGCCCTGATGTCTCTCATGATAGCAGGTGGTTAAATAGAAATTCGCTGCTCAGCTGACCCGGCAGGTGCAAACGTATGCTAAAAATGTACTCAGAATGAGCTTTTCAGTGAAGAGAAGCAAGGCACATTTTAGCTAGTTTTACTTGTAAGTGGGGTTGGAAATGCTTTTCAGGCTCAGTACTGGGCTCAAAACATGCAGCCCTGAGGTCTCCCATGACAGCAGGTGGTTAAATAGAAATTCGCTGCTCAGCTGACCGGGCAGGTGCAAACGTATGCTAAAAATGTACTCAGAATGAGCTTTTCAGTGAATAGCAGCCAGGCACATTTTAGCTAGTTTTACTTGTAAGTGGGGTTGGAAACGCTTTTCAGGATCAGTACTGGGCTCAAAACATGCAGCCCTGAGGTCTCCCATGACAGCAGGTGGTTAAATAGAAATTCGCTGCTCAGCTGATCCGGTAGGAGCAAACGTATGCCAAAAATGTACACAGAATGAGCTTTTCAGTGAATAGCAGCCAGGCACATTTTAGCTAGTTTTACTTGTAAGTGGGGTTGGAAACGCTTTTCAGGATCAGTACTGGGCTCAAAACATGCAGCCCTGATGTCTCTCATGATAGCAGGTGGTTAAATAGAAATTCGCTGCTCAGCTGACCCGGCAGGTGCAAACGTATGCTAAAAATGTACTCAGAATGAGCTTTTCAGTGAAGAGAAGCCAGGCACATTTTAGCTAGTTTTACTTGTAAGTGGGGTTGGAAATGCTTTTCAGGCTCAGTACTGGGCTCAAAACATGCAGCCCTGAGGTCTCTCATGATAGCAGGTGGTTAAATAGAAATTCGCTGCTCAGCTGACCCGGCAGGTGCAAACGTATGCTAAAAATGTACACAGAATGAGCTTTTCAGTGAATAGCAGCCAGGCACATTTTAGCTAGTTTTACTTGTAAGTGGGGTTGGAAATGCTTTTCAGGCTCAGTACTGGGCTCAAAACATGCAGCCCGAGGTCTCCCATGACAGCAGGTGGTTAAATAGAAATTCGCTGCTCAGCTGACCCGGTAGGAGCAAACGTATGCCAAAAATGTACACAGAATGAGCTTTTCAGTGAATAGCAGCCAGGCACATTTTAGCTAGTTTTACTTGTAAGTGGGGTTGGAAACGCTTTTCAGGATCAGTACTGGGCTCAAAACATGCAGCCCTGATGTCTCTCATGATAGCAGGTGGTTAAATAGAAATTCGCTGCTCAGCTGACCCGGCAGGTGCAAACGTATGCTAAAAATGTACTCAGAATGAGCTTTTCAGTGAAGAGAAGCCAGGCACATTTTAGCTAGTTTTACTTGTAAGTGGGGTTGGAAATGCTTTTCAGGCTCAGTACTGGGCTCAAAACATGCAGCCCTGAGGTCTCTCATGATAGCAGGTGGTTAAATAGAAATTCGCTGCTCAGCTGACCCGGCAGGTGCAAACGTATGCTAAAAATGTACTCAGAATGAGCTTTTCAGTGAAGAGAAGCCAGGCACATTTTAGCTAGTTTTACTTGTAAGTGGGTTTGGAAATGCTTTTCAGGCTCAGTACTGGGCTCAAAACATGCAGCCCTGAGGTCTCTCATGAAAGCAGGTGGTTAAATAGAAATTCGCTGCTCAGCTGACCCGGTAGGAGCAAACTATGCCAAAAATGTACACAGAATGAGCTTTTCAGTGAATAGCAGCCAGGCACATTTTAGCTAGTTTTACTTGTAAGTGGGGTTGGAAATGCTTTTCAGGCTCAGTACTGGGCTCAAAACATGCAGCCCTGAGGTCTCCCATGACAGCAGGTGGTTAAATCGAAATTCGCTGCTCAGCTGACCCGGTAGGAGCAAACGTATGCCAAAAATGTACACAGAATGAGCTTTTCAGTGAATAGCAGCCAGGCACATTTTAGCTAGTTTTACTTGTAAGTGGGGTTGGAAACGCTTTTCAGGATCAGTACTGGGCTCAAAACATGCAGCCCTGATGTCTCTCATGATAGCAGGTGGTTAAATAGAAATTCGCTGCTCAGCTGACCCGGCAGGTGCAAACGTATGCTAAAAATGTACTCAGAATGAGCTTTTCAGTGAAGAGAAGCCAGGCACATTTTAGCTAGTTTTACTTGTAAGTGGGGTTGGAAACGCTTTTCAGGATCAGTACTGGGCTCAAAACATGCAGCCCTGAGGTCTCCCATGACAGCAGGTGGTTAAATAGAAATTCGCTGCTCAGCTGACCCGGTAGGAGCAAACGTATGCCAAAAATGTACACAGAATGAGCTTTTCAGTGAATAGCAGCCAGGCACATTTTAGCTAGTTTTACTTGTAAGTGGGGTTGGAAACGCTTTTCAGGATCAGTACTGGGCTCAAAACATGCAGCCCTGATGTCTCTCATGATAGCAGGTGGTTAAATAGAAATTCGCTGCTCAGCTGACCCGGCAGGTGCAAACGTATGCTAAAAATGTACTCAGAATGAGCTTTTCAGTGAAGAGAAGCCAGGCACATTTTAGCTAGTTTTACTTGTAAGTGGTTGGAAATGCTTTTCAGGCTCAGTACTGGGCTCAAAACATGCAGCCCTGAGGTCTCTCATGATAGCAGGTGGTTAAATAGAAATTCGCTGCTCAGCTGACCCGGCAGGTGCAAACGTATGCTAAAAATGTACTCAGAATGAGCTTTTCAGTGAAGAGAAGCCAGGCACATTTTAGCTAGTTTTACTTGTAAGTGGGGTTAGAAATGCTTTTCAGGCTCAGTACTGGGCTCAAAACATGCAGCCCTGAGGTCTCTCATGATAGCAGGTGGTTAAATAGAAATTCGCTGCTCAGCTGACCCGGTAGGAGCAAACGTATGCCAAAAATGTACACAGAATGAGCTTTTCAGTGAATAGCAGCCAGGCACATTTTAGCTAGTTTTACTTGTAAGTGGGGTTGGAAACGCTTTTCAGGATCAGTACTGGGCTCAAAACATGCAGCCCTGACGTCTCTCATGATAGCAGGTGGTTAAATAGAAATTCGCTGCTCAGCTGACCCGGCAGGTGCAAACGTATGCTAAAAATGTACTCAGAATGAGCTTTTCAGTGAAGAGAAGCCAGGCACATTTTAGCTAGTTTTACTTGTAAGTGGGGTTGGAAATGCTTTTCAGGCTCAGTACTGGGCTCAAAACATGCAGCCCTGAGGTCTCTCATGATAGCAGGTGGTTAAATAGAAATTCGCTGCTCAGCTGACCCGGCAGGTGCAAACGTATGCTAAAAATGTACACAGAATGAGCTTTTCAGTGAATAGCAGCCAGGCACATTTTAGCTAGTTTTACTTGTAAGTGGGGCTGGAAATGCTTTTCAGGCTCAGTACTGGGCTCAAAACATGCAGCCCTGAGGTCTCCCATGACAGCAGGTGGTTAAAAAGAAATTCGCTGCTCAGCTGACCCGGTAGGAGCAAACGTATGCCAAAAATGTACACAGAATGAGCTTTTCAGTGAATAGCAGCCAGGCACATTTTAGCTAGTTTTACTTGTAAGTGGGGTTGGAAATGCTTTTCAGGATCAGTACTGGGCTCAAAACATGCAGCCCTGATGTCTCTCATGATAGCAGGTGGTTAAATAGAAATTCGCTGCTCAGCTGACCCGGCAGGTGCAAACGTATGCTAAAAATGTACTCAGAATGAGCTTTTCAGTGAAGAGAAGCCAGGCACATTTTAGCTAGTTTTACTTGTAAGTGGGGTTGGAAATGCTTTTCAGGCTCAGTACTGGGCTCAAAACATGCAGCCCTGAGGTCTCCCATGACAGCAGGTGGTTAAATTGAAATTCGCTGCTCAGCTGACCGGGCAGGTGCAAACGTATGCTAAAAATGTACTCAGAATGAGCTTTTCAGTGAATAGCAGCCAGGCACATTTTAGCTAGTTTTACTTGTAAGTGGGGTTGGAAACGCTTTTCAGGATCAGTACTGGGCTCAAAACATGCAGCCCTGAGGTCTCCCATGACAGCAGGTGGTTAAATAGAAATTCGCTGCTCAGCTGACCCGGTAGGAGCAAACGTATGCCAAAAATGTACACAGAATGAGCTTTTCAGTGAATAGCAGCCAGGCACATTTTAGCTAGTTTTACTTGTAAGTGGGGTTGGAAACGCTTTTCAGGATCAGTACTGGGCTCAAAACATGCAGCCCTGATGTCTTTCATGATAGCAGGTGGTTAAATAGAAATTCGCTGCTCAGCTGACCCGGCAGGTGCAAACGTATGCTAAAAATGTACTCAGAATGAGCTTTTCAGTGAAGAGAAGCCAGGCACATTTTAGCTAGTTTTACTTGTAAGTGGGGTTGGAAATGCTTTTCAGGCTCAGTACTGGGCTCAAAACATGCAGCCCTGAGGTCTCTCATGATAGCAGGTGGTTAAATAGAAATTCGCTGCTCAGCTGACCCGGCAGGTGCAAACGTATGCTAAAAATGTACACAGAATGAGCTTTTCAGTGAATAGCAGCCAGGCACATTTTAGCTAGTTTTACTTGTAAGTGGGGTTGGAAATGCTTTTCAGGCTCAGTACTGGGCTCAAAACATGCAGCCCGAGGTCTCCCATGACAGCAGGTGGTTAAATAGAAATTCGCTGCTCAGCTGACCCGGTAGGAGCAAACGTATGCCAAAAATGTACACAGAATGAGCTTTTCAGTGAATAGCAGCCAGGCACATTTTAGCTAGTTTTACTTGTAAGTGGGGTTGGAAATGCTTTTCAGGATCAGTACTGGGCTCAAAACATGCAGCCCTGATGTCTCTCATGATAGCAGGTGGTTAAATAGAAATTCGCTGCTCAGCTGACCCGGCAGGTGCAAACGTATGCTAAAAATGTACTCAGAATGAGCTTTTCAGTGAAGAGAAGCCAGGCACATTTTAGCTAGTTTTACTTGTAAGTGGGGTTGGAAATGCTTTTCAGGCTCAGTACTGGGCTCAAAACATGCAGCCCTGAGGTCTCCCATGACAGCAGGTGGTTAAATTGAAATTCGCTGCTCAGCTGACCGGGCAGGTGCAAACGTATGCTAAAAATGTACTCAGAATGAGCTTTTCAGTGAATAGCAGCCAGGCACATTTTAGCTAGTTTTACTTGTAAGTGGGGTTGGAAACGCTTTTCAGGATCAGTACTGGGCTCAAAACATGCAGCCCTGAGGTCTCCCATGACAGCAGGTGGTTAAATAGAAATTCGCTGCTCAGCTGACCCGGTAGGAGCAAACGTATGCCAAAAATGTACACAGAATGAGCTTTTCAGTGAATAGCAGCCAGGCACATTTTAGCTAGTTTTACTTGTAAGTGGGGTTGGAAACGCTTTTCAGGATCAGTACTGGGCTCAAAACATGCAGCCCTGATGTCTTTCATGATAGCAGGTGGTTAAATAGAAATTCGCTGCTCAGCTGACCCGGCAGGTGCAAACGTATGCTAAAAATGTACTCAGAATGAGCTTTTCAGTGAAGAGAAGCCAGGCACATTTTAGCTAGTTTTACTTGTAAGTGGGGTTGGAAATGCTTTTCAGGCTCAGTACTGGGCTCAAAACATGCAGCCCTGAGGTCTCTCATGATAGCAGGTGGTTAAATAGAAATTCGCTGCTCAGCTGACCCGGCAGGTGCAAACGTATGCTAAAAATGTACACAGAATGAGCTTTTCAGTGAATCGCAGCCAGGCACATTTTAGCTAGTTTTACTTGTAAGTGGGGTTGGAAATGCTTTTCAGGCTCAGTACTGGGCTCAAAACATGCAGCCCGAGGTCTCCCATGACAGCAGGTGGTTAAATAGAAATTCGCTGCTCAGCTGACCCGGCAGGTGCAAACGTATGCTAAAAATGTACTCAGAATGAGCTTTTCAGTGAAGAGAAGCCAGGCACATTTTAGCTAGTTTTACTTGTAAGTGGGGTTGGAAATGCTTTTCAGGCTCAGTACTGGGCTCAAAACATGCAGCCCTGAGGTCTCTCATGATAGCAGGTGGTTAAATAGAAATTCGCTGCTCAGCTGACCCGGCAGGTGCAAACGTATGCTAAAAATGTACTCAGAATGAGCTTTTCAGTGAAGAGAAGCCAGGCACATTTTAGCTAGTTTTACTTGTAAGTGGGGTTGGAAATGCTTTTCAGGCTCAGTACTGGGCTCAAAACATGCAGCCCTGAGGTCTCTCATGAAAGCAGGTGGTTAAATAGAAATTCGCTGCTCAGCTGACCCGGTAGGAGCAAACGTATGCCAAAAATGTACACAGAATGAGCTTTTCAGTGAATAGCAGCCAGGCACATTTTAGCTAGTTTTACTTGTAAGTGGGGTTGGAAATGCTTTTCAGGCTCAGTACTGGGCTCAAAACATGCAGCCCTGAGGTCTCCCATGACAGCAGGTGGTTAAATCGAAATTCGCTGCTCAGCTGACCCGGTAGGAGCAAACGTATGCCAAAAATGTACACAGAATGAGCTTTTCAGTGAATAGCAGCCAGGCACATTTTAGCTAGTTTTACTTGTAAGTGGGGTTGGAAACGCTTTTCAGGATCAGTACTGGGCTCAAAACATGCAGCCCTGATGTCTCTCATGATAGCAGGTGGTTAAATAGAAATTCGCTGCTCAGCTGACCCGGCAGGTGCAAACGTATGCTAAAAATGTACTCAGAATGAGCTTTTCAGTGAAGAGAAGCCAGGCACATTTTAGCTAGTTTTACTTGTAAGTGGGGTTGGAAACGCTTTTCAGGATCAGTACTGGGCTCAAAACATGCAGCCCTGAGGTCTCCCATGACAGCAGGTGGTTAAATAGAAATTCGCTGCTCAGCTGACCCGGTAGGAGCAAACGTATGCCAAAAATGTACACAGAATGAGCTTTTCAGTGAATAGCAGCCAGGCACATTTTAGCTAGTTTTACTTGTAAGTGGGGTTGGAAATGCTTTTCAGGCTCAGTACTGGGCTCAAAACATGCAGCCCTGAGGTCTCTCATGAAAGCAGGTGGTTAAATAGAAATTCGCTGCTCAGCTGACCCGGTAGGAGCAAACGTATGCCAAAAATGTACACAGAATGAGCTTTTCAGTGAATAGCAGCCAGGCACATTTTAGCTAGTTTTACTTGAAAGTGGGGTTGGAAATGCTTTTCAGGCTCAGTACTGGGCTCAAAACATGCAGCCCTGAGGTCTCCCATGACAGCAGGTGGTTAAATCGAAATTCGCTGCTCAGCTGACCCGGTAGGAGCAAACGTATGCCAAAAATGTACACAGAATGAGCTTTTCAGTGAATAGCAGCCAGGCACATTTTAGCTAGTTTTACTTGTAAGTGGGGTTGGAAACGCTTTTCAGGATCAGTACTGGGCTCAAAACATGCAGCCCTGATGTCTCTCATGATAGCAGGTGGTTAAATAGAAATTCGCTGCTCAGCTGACCTGGCAGGTGCAAACGTATGCTAAAAATGTACTCAGAATGAGCTTTTCAGTGAAGAGAAGCCAGGCACATTTTAGCTAGTTTTACTTGTAAGTGGGGTTGGAAACGCTTTTCAGGATCAGTACTGGGCTCAAAACATGCAGCCCTGAGGTCTCCCATGACAGCAGGTGGTTAAATAGAAATTCGCTGCTCAGCTGACCCGGTAGGAGCAAACGTATGCCAAAAATGTACACAGAATGAGCTTTTCAGTGAATAGCAGCCAGGCACATTTTAGCTAGTTTTACTTGTAAGTGGGGTTGGAAACGCTTTTCAGGATCAGTACTGGGCTCAAAACATGCAGCCCTGAAGTCTCTCATGATAGCAGGTGGTTAAATAGAAATTCGCTGCTCAGCTGACCCGGCAGGTGCAAACGTATGCTAAAAATGTACTCAGAATGAGCTTTTCAGTGAAGAGAAGCCAGGCACATTTTAGCTAGTTTTACTTGTAAGTGGGGTTGGAAATGCTTTTCAGGCTCAGTACTGGGCTCAAAACATGCAGCCCTGAGGTCTCTCATGATAGCAGGTGGTTAAATAGAAATTCGCTGCTCAGCTGATCCGGCAGGTGCAAACGTATTCTAAAAATGTACTCAGAATGAGCTTTTCAGTGAAGAGAAGCCAGGCACATTTTAGCTAGTTTTACTTGTAAGTGGGGTTGGAAACACTTTTCAGGATCAGTACTGGGCTCAAAACATGCAGCCCTGAGGTCTCCCATAAAAGCAGGTGGGTAAATAGAAATTCGCTGCTCAGCTGACCCGGTAGGAGCAAACGTATGCCAAAAATGTACACAGAATGAGCTTTTCAGTGAATAGCAGCCAGGCACATTTTAGCTAGTTTTACTTGTAAGTGGGGTTGGAAACGCTTTTCAGGATCAGTACTGGGCTCAAAACATGCAGCCCTGAGGTCTCCCATGACAGCAGGTGGTTAAATAGAAATTCGCTGCTCAGCTGACCCGGTAGGAGCAAACGTATGCCAAAAATGTACACAGAATGAGCTTTTCAGTGAATAGCAGCCAGGCACATTTTAGCTAGTTTTACTTGTAAGTGGGGTTGGAAATGCTTTTCAGGCTCAGTACTGGGCTCAAAACATGCAGCCCTGAAGTCTCCCATGACAGCAGGTGGTTAAATAGAAATTCGCTGCTCAGCTGACCCGGTAGGAGCAAACGTATGCCAAAAATGTACACAGAATGAGCTTTTCAGTGAATAGCAGCCAGGCACATTTTAGCTAGTTTTACTTGTAAGTGGGGTTGGAAACGCTTTTCGGGATCAGTACTGGGCTCAAAACATGCAGCCCTGATGTCTCTCATGATAGCAGGTGGTTAAATAGAAATTCGCTGCTCAGCTGACCCGGCAGGTGCAAACGTATGCTAAAAATGTACTCAGAATGAGCTTTTCAGTGAAGAGAAGCCAGGCACATTTTAGCTAGTTTTACTTGTAAGTGGGGTTGGAAATGCTTTTCAGGCTCAGTACTGGGCTCAAAACATGCAGCCCTGAGGTCTCTCATGATAGCAGGTGGTTAAATAGAAATTCGCTGCTCAGCTGACCCGGCAGGTGCAAACGTATGCTAAAAATGTACACAGAATGAGCTTTTCAGTGAATAGCAGCCAGGCACATTTTAGCTAGTTTTACTTGTAAGTGGGGTTGGAAATGCTTTTCAGGCTCAGTACTGGGCTCAAAACATGCAGCCCTGAGGTCTCCCATGACAGCAGGTGGTTAAATAGAAATTCGCTGCTCAGCTGACCCGGTAGGAGCAAACGTATGCCAAAAATGTACACAGAATGAGCTTTTCAGTGAATAGCAGCCAGGCACATTTTAGCTAGTTTTACTTGTAAGTGGGGTTGGAAATGCTTTTCAGGCTCAGTACTGGGCTCAAAACATGCAGCCCTGAGGTCTCCCATGACAGCAGGTGGTTAAATAGAAATTCGCTGCTCAGCTGACCCGGTAGGAGCAAACGTATGCCAAAAATGTACACAGAATGAGCTTTTCAGTGAATAGCAGCCAGGCACATTTTAGCTAGTTTTACTTGTAAGTGGGGTTGGAAACGCTTTTCAGGATCAGTACTGGGCTCAAAACATGCAGCCCTGATGTCTCTCATGATAGCAGGTGGTTAAATAGAAATTCGCTGCTCAGCTGACCCGGCAGGTGCAAACGTATGCTAAAAATGTACTCAGAATGAGCTTTTCAGTGAAGAGAAGCCAGGCACATTTTAGTTAGTTTTACTTGTAAGTGGGGTTGGAAATGTTTTTCAGGCTCAGTACTGGGCTCAAAACATGCAGCCCTGAGGTCTCTCATGATAGCAGGTGGTTAAATAGAAATTCGCTGCTCAGCTGACCCGGCAGGTGCAAACGTATGCTAAAAATGTACTCAGAATGAGCTTTTCAGTGAAGAGAAGCCAGGCACATTTTAGCTAGTTTTACTTGTAAGTGGGGTTGGAAATGCTTTTCAGGCTCAGTACTGGGCTCAAAACATGCAGCCCTGAGGTCTCTCATGAAAGCAGGTGGTTAAATAGAAATTCGCTGCTCAGCTGACCCGGTAGGAGCAAACGTATGCCAAAAATGTACACAGAATGAGCTTTTCAGTGAATAGCAGCCAGGCACATTTTAGCTAGTTTTACTTGTAAGTGGGGTTGGAAACGCTTTTCAGGCTCAGTACTGGGCTCAAAACATGCAGCCCTGAAGTCCCTCATGATAGCAGGTGGTTAAATAGAAATTCGCTGCTCAGCTGACCCGGCAGGTGCAAACGTA
This sequence comes from Lissotriton vulgaris, assembly GCF_964263255.1. Taxonomy (NCBI): domain Eukaryota; kingdom Metazoa; phylum Chordata; class Amphibia; order Caudata; family Salamandridae; genus Lissotriton; species Lissotriton vulgaris. Next base: position 7,693 of record NW_028253595.1, on the reverse strand, counting down.
TGCTAAAAATGTACACAGAATGAGCTTTTCAGTGAAGAGAAGACAGGCACATTTTAGCTAGTTTTACTTGTAAGTGGGGTTGGAAATGCTTTTCAGGCTCAGTACTGGGCTCAAAACATGCAGCCCTGAGGTCTCCCATGACAGCAGGTGGTTAAATAGAAATTCGCTGCTCAGCTGACCGGGCAGGTGCAAACGTATGCTAAAAATGTACTCAGAATGAGCTTTTCAGTGAATAGCAGCCAGGCACATTTTAGCTAGTTTTACTTGTAAGTGGGGGTTGGAAACGCTTTTCAGGATCAGTACTGGGCTCAAAACATGCAGCCCTGAGGTCTCTCATGATAGCAGGTGGTTAAATAGAAATTCGCTGCTCAGCTGACCCGGCAGGTGCAAACGTATGCTAAAAATGTACTCAGAATGAGCTTTTCAGTGAAGAGAAGCCAGGCACATTTTAGCTAGTTTTACTTGTGAGTGGGGTTGGAAATGCTTTTCAGGCTCAGTACTGGGCTCAAAACATGCAGCCCTGAGGTCTCTTATGATAGCAGGTGGTTAAATAGAAATTCGCTGCTCAGCTGACCCGGCAGGTGCAAACGTATGCTAAAAATGTACACAGAATGAGCTTTTCAGTGAATAGCAGCCAGGCACATTTTAGCTAGTTTTACTTGTAAGTGGGGTTGGAAATGCTTTTCAGGCTCAGTACTGGGCTCAAAACATGCAGCCCTGAGGTCTCCCATGACAGCAGGTGGTTAAATAGAAATTTGCTGCTCAGCTGACCCGGTAGGAGCAAACGTATGCCAAAAATGTACACAGAATGAGCTTTTCAGTGAATAGCAGCCAGGCACATTTTAGCTAGTTTTACTTGTAAGTGGGGTTGGAAATGCTTTTCAGGCTCAGTACTGGGCTCAAAACATGCAGCCCTGAGGTCTCTCATGATAGCAGGTGGTTAAATAGAAATTCGCTGCTCAGCTGACCCGGCAGGTGCAAACGTATGCTAAAAATGTACTGAGAATGAGCTTTTCAGTGAAGAGAAGCCAGGCACATTTTAGCTAGTTTTACTTGTAAGTGGGGTTGGAAATGCTTTTCAGGCTCAGTACTGGGCTCAAAACATGCAGCCCTGAGGTCTCTCATGAAAGCAGGTGGTTAAATAGAAATTCGCTGCTCAGCTGACCCGGTAGGAGCAAACGTATGCTAAAAATGTACACAGAATGAGCTTTTCAGTGAATAGCAGCCAGGCACATTTTAGCTAGTTTCACTTGTAAGTGGGGTTGGAAATGCTTTTCAGGCTCAGTACTGGGCTCAAAACATGCAGCCCTGAGGTCTCCCATGACAGCAGGTGGTTAAATAGAAATTCGCTGCTCAGCTGACCCGGCAGGTGCAAACGTATGCTAAAAATGTACTCAGAATGAGCTTTTCAGTGAAGAGAAGCCAGGTACATTTTAGCTAGTTTTACTTGTAAGTGGGGTTTGAAATGCTTTTCAGGCTCAGTACTGGGCTCAAAACATGCAGCCCTGAGGTCTCTCATGATAGCAGGTGGTTAAATAGAAATTCGCTGCTCAGCTGACCCGGCAGGTGCAAACGTATGCTAAAAATGTACACAGAATGAGCTTTTCAGTGAATAGCAGCCAGGCACATTTTAGCTAGTTTTACTTGTAAGTGGGGTTGGAAATGCTTTTCAGGCTCAGTACTGGGCTCAAAACATGCAGCCCTGAGGTCTCCCATGACAGCAGGTGGTTAAAAAGAAATTCGCTGCTCAGCTGACCCGGTAGGAGCAAACGTATGCCAAAAATGTACACAGAATGAGCTTTTCAGTGAATAGCAGCCAGGCACATTTTAGCTAGTTTTACTTGTAAGTGGGGTTGGAAATGCTTTTCAGGATCAGTACTGGGCTCAAAACATGCAGCCCTGATGTCTCTCATGATAGCAGGTGGTTAAATAGAAATTCGCTGCTCAGCTGACCCGGCAGGTGCAAACGTATGCTAAAAATGTACTCAGAATGAGCTTTTCAGTGAAGAGAAGCCAGGCACATTTTAGCTAGTTTTACTTGTAAGTGGGGTTGGAAATGCTTTTCAGGCTCAGTACTGGGCTCAAAACATGCAGCTCTGAGGTCTCTCATGATAGCAGGTGGTTAAATAGAAATTCGCTGCTCAGCTGACCCGGCAGGTGCAAACGTATGCTAAAAATGTACTCAGAATGAGCTTTTCAGTGAAGAGAAGCCAGGCACATTTTAGCTAGTTTTACTTGTAAGTGGGGTTGGAAATGCTTTTCAGGCTCAGTACTGGGCTCAAAACATGCAGCCCTGAGGTCTCTCATGAAAGCAGGTGGTTCAATAGAAATTCGCTGCTCAGCTGACCCGGTAGGAGCAAACGTATGCCAAAAATGTACACAGAATGAGCTTTTCAGTGAATAGCAGCCAGGCACATTTTAGCTAGTTTTACTTGTAAGTGGGGTTGGAAATGCTTTTCAGGCTCAGTACTGGGCTCAAAACATGCAGCCCTGAGGTCTCCCATGACAGCAGGTGGTTAAATAGAAATTCGCTGCTCAGCTGACCCGGTAGGAGCAAACGTATGCCAAAAATGTACACAGAATGAGCTTTTCAGTGAATAGTAGCCAGGCACATTTTAGCTAGTTTTACTTGTAAGTGGGGTTGGAAACGCTTTTCAGGATCAGTACTGGGCTCAAAACATGCAGCCCTGAGGTCTCCCATGACAGCAGGTGGTTAAATAGAAATTCGCTGCTCAGCTGACCCGGTAGGAGCAAACGTATGCCAAAAATGTACACAGAATGAGCTTTTCAGTGAATAGCAGCCAGGCACATTTTAGCTAGTTTTACTTGTAAGTGGGGTTGGAAACGCTTTTCAGGATCAGTACTGGGCTCAAAACATGCAGCCCTGATGTCTCTCATGATAGCAGGTGGTTAAATAGAAATTCGCTGCTCAGCTGACCCGGCAGGTGCAAACGTATGCTAAAAATGTACTCAGAATGAGCTTTTCAGTGAAGAGAAGCCAGGCACATTTTAGTTAGTTTTACCTGTAAGTGGGGTTGGAAATGCTTTTCAGGCTCAGTACTGGGCTCAAAACATGCAGCCCTGAGGTCTCCCATGACAGCAGGTGGTTAAATAGAAATTCGCTGCTCAGCTGACCCGGTAGGAGCAAACGTATGCCAAAAATGTACACAGAATGAGCTTTTCAGTGAATAGCAGCCAGGCACATTTTAGCTAGTTTTACTTGTAAGTGGGGTTGGAAACGCTTTTCAGGATCAGTACTGGGCTCAAAACATGCAGCCCTGAGGTCTCCCATGACAGCAGGTGGTTAAAAATAGAAATTCGCTGCTCAGCTGACCCGGCAGGTGCAAACGTATGCTAAAAATTTACTCAGAATGAGCTTTTCAGTGAAGAGAAGCCAGGCACATTTTGGTTAGTTTTACCTGTAAGTGGGGTTGGAAATGCTTTTCAGGCTCAGTACTGGGCTCAAAACATGCAGCCCTGAGGTCTCTCATGATAGCAGGTGGTTAAATAGAAATTCGCTGCTCAGCTGACCCGGCAGGTGCAAACGTATGCTAAAAATGTACACAGAATGAGCTTTTCAGTGAATAGCAGCCAGGCACATTTTAGCTAGTTTTACTTGTAAGTGGGGTTGGAAATGCTTTTCAGGCTCAGTACTGGGCTCAAAACATGCAGCCCTGAGGTCTCCCATGACAGCAGGTGGTTAAATAGAAATTCGCTGCTCAGCTGACCCGGTAGGAGCAAACGTATGCCAAAAATGTACACAGAATGAGCTTTTCAGTGAATAGTAGCCAGGCACATTTTAGCTAGTTTTACTTGTAAGTGGGGTTGGAAACGCTTTTCAGGATCAGTACTGGGCTCAAAACATGCAGCCCTGAGGTCTCCCATGACAGCAGGTGGTTAAATAGAAATTCGCTGCTCAGCTGACCCGGTAGGAGCAAACGTATGCCAAAAATGTACACAGAATGAGCTTTTCAGTGAATAGCAGCCAGGCACATTTTAGCTAGTTTTACTTGTAAGTGGGGTTGGAAACGCTTTTCAGGATCAGTACTGGGCTCAAAACATGCAGCCCTGATGTCTCTCATGATAGCAGGTGGTTAAATAGAAATTCGCTGCTCAGCTGACCCGGCAGGTGCAAACGTATGCTAAAAATGTACTCAGAATGAGCTTTTCAGTGAAGAGAAGCCAGGCACATTTTAGTTAGTTTTACCTGTAAGTGGGGTTGGAAATGCTTTTCAGGCTCAGTACTGGGCTCAAAACATGCAGCCCTGAGGTCTCCCATGACAGCAGGTGGTTAAATAGAAATTCGCTGCTCAGCTGACCCGGTAGGAGCAAACGTATGCCAAAAATGTACACAGAATGAGCTTTTGAGTGAATAGCAGCCAGGCACATTTTAGCTAGTTTTACATGTAAGTGGGGTTGGAAACGCTTTTCAGGATCAGTACTGGGCTCAAAACATGCAGCCCTGATGTCTCTCATGATAGCAGGTGGTTAAATAGAAATTCGCTGCTCAGCTGACCCGGCAGGTGCAAACGTATGCTAAAATTGTACTGAGAATGAGCTTTTCAGTGAAGAGAAGCCAGGCACATTTTAGCTAGTTTTACTTGTAAGTGGGGTTGGAAATGCTTTTCAGGCTCAGTACTGGGCTCAAAACATGCAGCCCTGAGGTCTCTCATGAAAGCAGGTGGTTAAATAGAAATTCGCTGCTCAGCTGACCCGGTAGGAGCAAACGTATGCTAAAAATGTACACAGAATGAGCTTTTCAGTGAATAGCAGCCAGGCACATTTTAGCTAGTTTTACTTGTAAATGGGGTTGGAAATGCTTTTCAGGCTCAGTACTGGGCTCAAAACATGCAGCCCTGAGGTCTCCCATGACAGCAGGTGGTTAAATAGAAATTCGCTGCTCAGCTGACCCGGCAGGTGCAAACGTATGCTAAAAATGTACTCAGAATGAGCTTTTCAGTGAAGAGAAGCCAGGTACATTTTAGCTAGTTTTACTTGTAAGTGGGGTTTGAAATGCTTTTCAGGCTCAGTACTGGGCTCAAAACATGCAGCCCTGAGGTCTCTCATGATAGCAGGTGGTTAAATAGAAATTCGCTGCTCAGCTGACCCGGCAGGTGCAAACGTATGCTAAAAATGTACACAGAATGAGCTTTTCAGTGAATAGCAGCCAGGCACATTTTAGCTAGTTTTACTTGTAAGTGGGGTTGGAAATGCTTTTCAGGCTCAGTACTGGGCTCAAAACATGCAGCCCTGAGGTCTCCCATGACAGCAGGTGGTTAAAAAGAAATTCGCTGCTCAGCTGACCCGGTAGGAGCAAACGTATGCCAAAAATGTACACAGAATGAGCTTTTCAGTGAATAGCAGCCAGGCACATTTTAGCTAGTTTTACTTGTAAGTGGGGTTGGAAATGCTTTTCAGGATCAGTACTGGGCTCAAAACATGCAGCCCTGATGTCTCTCATGATAGCAGGTGGTTAAATAGAAATTCGCTGCTCAGCTGACCCGGCAGGTGCAAACGTATGCTAAAAATGTACTCAGAATGAGCTTTTCAGTGAAGAGAAGCCAGGCACATTTTAGCTAGTTTTACTTGTAAGTGGGGTTGGAAATGCTTTTCAGGCTCAGTACTGGGCTCAAAACATTCAGCTCTGAGGTCTCTCATGATAGCAGGTGGTTAAATAGAAATTCGCTGCTCAGCTGACCCGGCAGGTGCAAACGTATGCTAAAAATGTACTCAGAATGAGCTTTTCAGTGAAGAGAAGCCAGGCACATTTTAGCTAGTTTTACTTGTAAGTGGGGTTGGAAATGCTTTTCAGGCTCAGTACTGGGTTCAAAACATGCAGCCCTGAGGTCTCTCATGAAAGCAGGTGGTTAAATAGAAATTCGCTGCTCAGCTGACCCGGTAGGAGCAAACGTATGCCAAAAATGTACACAGAATGAGCTTTTCAGTGAATAGCAGCCAGGCACATTTTAGCTAGTTTTACTTGTAAGTGGGGTTGGAAATGCTTTTCAGGCTCAGTACTGGGCTCAAAACATGCAGCCCTGAGGTCTCCCATGACAGCAGGTGGTTAAATAGAAATTCGCTGCTCAGCTGACCCGGTAGGAGCAAACGTATGCCAAAAATGTACACAGAATGAGCTTTTCAGTGAATAGTAGCCAGGCACATTTTAGCTAGTTTTACTTGTAAGTGGGGTTGGAAACGCTTTTCAGGATCAGTACTGGGCTCAAAACATGCAGCCCTGAGGTCTCCCATGACAGCAGGTGGTTAAATAGAAATTCGCTGCTCAGCTGACCCGGTAGGAGCAAACAAATGCCAAAAATGTAGACAGAATGAGCTTTTCAGTGAATAGCAGCCAGGCACATTTTAGCTAGTTTTACTTGTAAGTGGGGTTGGAAACGCTTTTCAGGATCAGTACTGGGCTCAAAACATGCAGCCCTGATGTCTCTCATGATAGCAGGTGGTTAAGTAGAAATTCGCTGCTCAGCTGACCCGGCAGGTGCAAACGTATGCTAAAAATGTACTCAGAATGAGCTTTTCAGTGAAGAGAAGCCAGGCACATTTTAGTTAGTTTTACCTGTAAGTGGGGTTGGAAATGCTTTTCAGGCTCAGTACTGGGCTCAAAACATGCAGCCCTGAGGTCTCCCATGACAGCAGGTGGTTAAATAGAAATTCGCTGCTCAGCTGACCCGGTAGGAGCAAACGTATGCCAAAAATGTACACAGAATGAGCTTTTCAGTGAATAGCAGCCAGGCACATTTTAGTTAGTTTTACTTGTAAGTGGGGTTGGAAACGCTTTTCAGGATCAGTACTGGGCTCAAAACATGCAGCCCTGAGGTCTCCCATGACAGCAGGTGGTTAAAAATAGAAATTCGCTGCTCAGCTGACCCGGCAGGTGCAAACGTATGCTAAAAATGTACTCAGAATGAGCTTTTCAGTGAAGAGAAGCCAGGCACATTTTGGTTAGTTTTACCTGTAAGTGGGGTTGGAAATGCTTTTCAGGCTCAGTACTGGGCTCAAAACATGCAGCCCTGAGGTCTCTCATGATAGCAGGTGGTTAAATAGAAATTCGCTGCTCAGCTGACCCGGCAGGTGCAAACGTATGCTAAAAATGTACACAGAATGAGCTTTTCAGTGAATAGCAGCCAGGCACATTTTAGCTAGTTTTACTTGTAAGTGGGGTTGGAAATGCTTTTCAGGCTCAGTACTGGGCTCAAAACATGCAGCCCTGAGGTCTCTCATGATAGCAGGTGGTTAAATAGAAATTCGCTGCTCAGCTGACCCGGCAGGTGCAAACGTATGCAAAAAATGTACACAGAATGAGCTTTTCAGTGAATAGCAGCCAGGCACATTTTAGCTAGTTTTACTTGTAAGTGGGGTTGGAAATGCTTTTCAGGCTCAGTACTGGGCTCAAAACATGCAGCCCTGAGGTCTCCCATGACAGCAGGTGGTTAAATAGAAATTCGCTGCTCAGCTGACCCGGTAGGAGCAAACGTATGCCAAAAATGTACACAGAATGAGCTTTTCAGTGAATAGCAGCCAGGCACATTTTAGCTAGTTTTACTTGTAAGTGGGGTTGGAAACGCTTTTCAGGATCAGTACTGGGCTCAAAACATGCAGCCCTGATGTCTCTCATGATAGCAGGTGGTTAAATAGAAATTCGCTGCTCAGCTGACCCGGCAGGTGCAAACGTATGCTA
>NW_028253594.1:0-107057 GCF_964263255.1 Lissotriton vulgaris | reverse complement strand
GCTTCCAGGGGCTCGGGAAGTGGAAATAAATACCATTTGGAGGCATTTAATGTTCGAGCAAAAACGGCTGATTTTCGACAAAAGAGATAACACCCCCCCATTACGTCATGCTTCAGAAATTTGGAAAATGGTCCGTTTTCAAAATGTTTTATTTTTGAACGTCAGTTCACATTTGTAGGTGGATCATCAGTGTTAGAGCTAAAATTAGCATGTTTAAAGTGATTTTCATGCTTCCAGGGGCCCAAACACAAGATTTATGGAATGGTTAAAAGTGCATGAAATGGCCAATTTACTCACTCTGAGTTCTCAAAAAGGGTTTCTTCACCCCGGGAAGTTAATTAAATACCATTTGGAGGCATTTAATGTTCGAGCAAAAACGGCTGATTTTCGACAAAAGAGATAACACCCCCCCATTACGTCATGCTTCAGAAATGTGGAAAATGGTCAGTTTTCAAATGTTTTATTTTTGAACGTCAGTTCACATTTGTAGGTGGATCATCAGTGTTAGAGCTAAAATTAGCATGTTTAAAGTGATTTTCATGCTTCCAGGGGCCCAAAACACAAGATTTATGGAATGTTAAAAGTGCATGAAAATGGCCAATTTACTCACTCTGAGTTCTCAAAAAGGGTTTCTTCACCCCGGGAAGTGAAATAAATACCATTTGGAGGCATTTAATGTTCGAGCAAAAATGGCTGATTTTCGACAAAAGAGATAACACCCCCCATTACGTCATGCTTCAGAAATGTGGAAAATGGTCCGTTTTCAAATGTTTTATTTTGAACGTCAGTTCACATTTGTAAGGTGGATCATCAGTGTTAGAGCTAAATTAGCATGTTTAAAGTGATTTTCATGCTTCCAGGGGCTCGGGAAGTGAAATAAATACCATTTGGAGGCATTTAATGTTCGAGCAAAAACGGCTGATTTTCGACAAAAGAGATAACACCCCCCCATTACGTCATGCTTCAGAAATGTGGAAAATGGTCCGTTTTCAAATGTTTTATTTTTGAACGTCAGTTCACATTTGTAGGTGGATCATCAGTGTTAGAGCTAAAATTAGCATGTTTAAAGTGATTTTCATGCTTCCAGGGGCTCGGGAAGTGAAATAAATACCATTTGGAGGCATTTAATGTTCGAGCAAAACGGCTGATTTTCGACAAAAGAGATAACACCCCCCCCATTACGTCATGCTTCAGAAATGTGGAAAATGGTCCGTTTTCAAATGTTTTATTTTTGAACGTCAGTTCACATTTGTAGGTGGATCATCAGTGTTAGAGCTAAAATTAGCATGTTTAAAGTGATTTTCATGCTTCCAGGGGCTCGGGAAGTGAAATAAATACCATTTGGAGGCATTTAATGTTCGAGCAAAAACGGCTGATTTTCGACAAAAGAGATAACACCCCCCCATTACGTCATGCTTCAGAAATGTGGAAAATGGTCCGTTTTCAAATGTTTTATTTTGAACGTCAGTTCACATTTGTAGGTGGATCATCAGTGTTAGAGCTAAAATTAGCATGTTTAAAGTGATTTTCATGCTTCCAGGGGCTCGGGAAGTGAAATAAATACCATTTGGAGGCATTTAATGTTCGAGCAAAAACGGCTGATTTTCGACAAAAGAGATAACACCCCCCCCATTACGTCATGCTTCAGAAATTTGGAAAATGGTCCGTTTTCAAATGTTTTATTTTTGAACGTCAGTTCACATTTGTAGGTGGATCATCAGTGTTAGAGCTAAAATTAGCATGTTTAAAGTGATTTTCATGCTTCCAGGGGCCCAAAACACAAGATTTATGGAATGGTTAAAAGTGCATGAAAATGGCCAATTTACTCACTCTGAGTTCTCAAAAAGGGTTTCTTCACCCCGGGAAGTTAATTAAATACCATTTGGAGGCATTTAATGTTCGAGCAAAAACGGCTGATTTTCGACAAAAGAGATAACACCCCCCCATTACGTCATGCTTCAGAAATGTGGAAAATGGTCAGTTTTCAAATGTTTTATTTTTGAACGTCAGTTCACATTTGTAGGTGGATCATCAGTGTTAGAGCTAAAATTAGCATGTTTAAAGTGATTTTCATGCTTCCAGGGGCCCAAAACACAAGATTTATGGAATGGTTAAAAGTGCATGAAAATGGCCAATTTACTCACTCTGAGTTCTCAAAAAGGGTTTCTTCACCCCGGGAAGTTAATTAAATACCATTTGGAGGCATTTAATGTTCGAGCAAAAACGGCTGATTTTCGACAAAAGAGATAACACCCCCCCATTACGTCATGCTTCAGAAATGTGGTAAATGGTCCGTTTTCAAATGTTTTATTTTTGAACGTCAGTTCACATTTGTAGGTGGATCATCAGTGTTAGAGCTAAAATTAGCATGTTTAAAGTGATTTTCATGCTTCCAGGGGCTCGGGAAGTTAATTAAATACCATTTGGAGGCATTTAATGTTCGAGCAAAAACGGCTGATTTTCGACAAAAGAGATAACACCCCCCCATTACGTCATGCTTCAGAAATGTGGAAAATGGTCCGTTTTCAAATGTTTTATTTTTGAACGTCAGTTCACATTTGTAGGTGGATCATCAGTGTTAGAGCTAAAATTAGCATGTTTAAAGTGATTTTCATGCTTCCAGGGGCCCAAAACACAAGATTTATGGAATGGTTAAAAGTGCATGAAAATGGCCAATTTACTCACTCTGAGTTCTCAAAAAGGGTTTCTTCACCCCGGGAAGTTAATTAAATACCATTTGGAGGCATTTAATGTTCGAGCAAAAACGGCTGATTTTCGACAAAAGAGATAACACCCCCCCATTACGTCATGCTTCAGAAATGTGGAAAATGATCCGTTTTCAAATGTTTTATTTTGAACGTCAGTTCACATTTGTAGGTGGATCATCAGTGTTAGAGCTAAAATTAGCATGTTTAAAGTGATTTTCAGGCTTCCAGGGGCTCGGGAAGTGAAATAAATACCATTTGGAGGCATTTAATGTTCGAGCAAAAACGGCTGATTTTCGACAAAAGAGATAACACCCCCCATTACGTCATGCTTCAGAAATGTGGAAAATGGTCCATTTTCAAATGTTTTATTTTTGAACGTCAGTTCACATTTGTAGGTGGATCATCAGTGTTAGAGCTAAAATTAGCATGTTTAAAGTGATTTTCATGCTTCCAGGGGCTCGGGAAGTGAAATAAATACCATTTGGAGGCATTTAATGTTCGAGCAAAAACGGCTGATTTTCGACAAAAGAGATAAAACCCCCCCATTACGTCAGGCTTCAGAAATGTGGAAAATGGTCCGTTTTCAAATGTTTTATTTTTGAACGTCAGTTCACATTTGTAGGTGGATCATCAGTGTTAGAGCTAAAATTAGCATGTTTAAAGTGATTTTCATGCTTCCAGGGGCTCGGGAAGTGAAATAAATACCATTTGGAGGCATTTAATGTTCGAGCAAAAACGGCTGATTTTCGACAAAAGAGATAAACCCCCCCCATTACGTCAGGCTTCAGAAATGTGGAAAATGGTCCGTTTTCAAATGTTTTATTTTTGAACGTCAGTTCACATTTGTAGGTGGATCATCAGTGTTAGAGCTAAAATTAGCATGTTTAAAGTGATTTTCATGCTTCCAGGGGCCCAAAACACAAGATTTATGGAATGGTTAAAAGTGCATGAAAATGGCCAATTTACTCACTCTGAGTTCTCAAAAAAGGGTTTCTTCACCCCGGGAAGTTAATTAAATACCATTTGGAGGCATTTAATGTTCGAGCAAAAACGGCTGATTTTCGACAAAAGAGATAACACCCCCCCATTACGTCATGCTTCAGAAATGTGGAAAATGGTCCGTTTTCAAATGTTTTATTTTTGAACGTCAGTTCACATTTGTAGGTGGATCATCAGTGTTAGAGCTAAAATTAGCATGTTTAAAGTGATTTTCATGCTTCCAGGGGCTCGGGAAGTTAATTAAATACCATTTGGAGGCATTTAATGTTCGAGCAAAAACGGCTGATTTTCGACAAAAGAGATAACACCCCCCCATTACGTCATGCTTCAGAAATGTGGAAAATGGTCCGTTTTCAAATGTTTTATTTTTGAACGTCAGTTCACATTTGTAGGTGGATCATCAGTGTTAGAGCTAAAATTAGCATGTTTAAAGTGATTTTCATGCTTCCAGGGGCTCGGGAAGTTAATTAAATACCATTTGGAGGCATTTAATGTTCGAGCAAAAACTGCTGATTTTCGACAAAAGAGATAACACCCCCCCATTACGTCATGCTTCAGAAATGTGGAAAATGGTCCGTTTTCAAATGTTTTATTTTTGAACGTCAGTTCACATTTGTAGGTGGATCATCAGTGTTAGAGCTAAAATTAGCATGTTTAAAGTGATTTTCATGCTTCCAGGGGCTCGGGAAGTTAATTAAATACCATTTGGAGGCATTTAATGTTCGAGCAAAAACGGCTGATTTTCGACAAAAGAGATAACACCCCCCCATTACGTCATGCTTCAGAAATGTGGAAAATGGTCCGTTTTCAAATGTTTTATTTTTGAACGTCAGTTCACATTTGTAGGTGGATCATCAGTGTTAGAGCTAAAATTAGCATGTTTAAAGTGATTTTCATGCTTCCAGGGGCTCGGGAAGTGAAATAAATACCATTTGGAGGCATTTAATGTTCGAGCAAAAACGGCTGATTTTCGACAAAAGAGATAACACCCCCCCATTACGTCATGCTTCAGAAATGTGGAAAATGGTCCGTTTTCAAATGTTTTATTTTTGAACGCCAGTTCACATTTGTAGGTGGATCATCAGTGTTAGAGCTAAAATTAGCATGTTTAAAGTGATTTTCATGCTTCCAGGGGCTCGGGAAGTTAATTAAATACCATTTGGAGGCATTTAATGTTCGAGCAAAAACGGCTGATTTTCGACAAAAGAGATAACACCCCCCCATTACGTCATGCTTCAGAAATGTGGAAAATGGTCCGTTTTCAAATGTTTTATTTTTGAAAGTCAGTTCACATTTGTAGGTGGATCATCAGTGTTAGAGCTAAAATTAGCATGTTTAAAGTGATTTTCATGCTTCCAGGGGCCCAAAACACAAGATTTATGGAATGGTTAAAAGTGCATGAAAATGGCCAATTTACTCACTCTGGGTTCTCAAAAAGCGTTTCTTCACCCCGGGAAGTTAATTAAATACCATTTGGAGGCATTTAATGTTCGAGCAAAAACGGCTGATTTTCGACAAAAGAGATAACACCCCCCCATTACGTCATGCTTCAGAAATGTGGAAAATGGTCCGTTTTCAAATGTTTTATTTTTGAACGTCAGTTCACATTTGTAGGTGGATCATCAGTGTTAGAGCTAAAATTAGCATGTTTAAAGTGATTTTCATGCTTCCAGGGGCTCGGGAAGTTAATTAAATACCATTTGGAGGCATTTAATGTTCGAGCAAAAACGGCTGATTTTCGACAAAAGAGATAACACCCCCCCATTACGTCATGCTTCAGAAATGTGGAAAATGGTCCGTTTTCAAATGTTTTATTTTTGAACGTCAGTTCACATTTGTAGGTGGATCATCAGTGTTAGAGCTAAAATTAGCATGTTTAAAGTGATTTTCATGCTTCCAGGGGCTCGGGAAGTTAATTAAATACCATTTGGAGGCATTTAATGTTCGAGCAAAAACTGCTGATTTTCGACAAAAGAGATAACACCCCCCCATTACGTCATGCTTCAGAAATGTGGAAAATGGTCCGTTTTCAAATGTTTTATTTTTGAACGTCAGTTCACATTTGTAGGTGGATCATCAGTGTTAGAGCTAAAATTAGCATGTTTAAAGTGATTTTCATGCTTCCAGGGGCTCGGGAAGTTAATTGAATACCATTTGGAGGCATTTAATGTTCGAGCAAAAACGGCTGATTTTCGACAAAAGAGATAACACCCCCCCATTACGTCATGCTTCAGAAATGTGGAAAATGGTCCGTTTTCAAATGTTTTATTTTTGAACGTCAGTTCACATTTGTAGGTGGATCATCAGTGTTAGAGCTAAAATTAGCATGTTTAAAGTGATTTTCATGCTTCCAGGGGCTCGGGAAGTGAAATAAATACCATTTGGAGGCATTTAATGTTCGAGCAAAAACGGCTGATTTTCGACAAAAGAGATAACACCCCCCCATTACGTCATGCTTCAGAAATGTGGAAAATGGTCCGTTTTCAAATGTTTTATTTTTGAACGCCAGTTCACATTTGTAGGTGGATCATCAGTGTTAGAGCTAAAATTAGCATGTTTAGAGTGATTTTCATGCTTCCAGGGGCTCGGGAAGTTAATTAAATACCATTTGGAGGCATTTAATGTTCGAGCAAAAACGGCTGATTTTCGACAAAAGAGATAACACCCCCCCATTACGTCATGCTTCAGAAATGTGGAAAATGGTCCGTTTTCAAATGTTTTATTTTTGAACGTCAGTTCACATTTGTAGGTGGATCATCAGTGTTAGAGCTAAAATTAGCATGTTTAAAGTGATTTTCATGCTTCCAGGGGCCCAAAACACAAGATTTATGGAATGGTTAAAAGTGCATGAAAATGGCCAATTTACTCACTCTGAGTTCTCAAAAAGGGTTTCTTCACCCCGGGAAGTTAATTAAATACCATTTGGAGGCATTTAATGTTCGAGCAAAAACGGCTGATTTTCGACAAAAGAGATAACACCCCCCCATTACGTCATGCTTCAGAAATGTGGAAAATGGTCCGTTTTCAAATGTTTTATTTTTGAACGTCAGTTCACATTTGTAGGTGGATCATCAGTGTTAGAGCTAAAATTAGCATGTTTAAAGTGATTTTCATGCTTCCAGGGGCTCGGGAAGTTAATTAAATACCATTTGGAGGCATTTAATGTTCGAGCAAAAACGGCTGATTTTCGACAAAAGAGATAACACCCCCCCATTACGTCATGCTTCAGAAATGTGGAAAATGGTCCGTTTTCAAATGTTTTATTTTTGAACGTCAGTTCACATTTGTAGGTGGATCATCAGTGTTAGAGCTAAAATTAGCATGTTTAAAGTGATTTTCATGCTTCCAGGGGCTCGGGAAGTGAAATAAATACCATTTGGAGGCATTTAATGTTCGAGCAAAAATGGCTGATTTTCGACAAAAGAGATAACACCCCCCCATTACGTCATGCTTCAGAAATGTGGAAAATGGTCCGTTTTCAAATGTTTTATTTTTGAACGTCAGTTCACATTTGTAGGTGGATCATCAGTGTTAGAGCTAAAATTAGCATGTTTAAAGTGATTTTCATGCTTCCAGGGGCTCGGGAAGTTAATTAAATACCATTTGGAGGCATTTAATGTTCGAGCAAAAACGGCTGATTTTCGACAAAAGAGATAACACCCCCCCATTACGTCATGCTTCAGAAATGTGGAAAATGGTCCGTTTTCAAATGTTTTATTTTTGAACGTCAGTTCACATTTGTAGGTGGATCATCAGTGTTAGAGCTAAAATTAGCATGTTTAAAGTGATTTTCATGCTTCCAGGGGCTCGGGAAGTTAATTAAATACCATTTGGAGGCATTTAATGTTCGAGCAAAAACGGCTGATTTTCGACAAAAGAGATAACACCCCCCCATTACGTCATGCTTCAGAAATGTGGAAAATGGTCCGTTTTCAAATGTTTTATTTTTGAACGTCAGTTCACATTTGTAGGTGGATCATCAGTGTTAGAGCTAAAATTAGCATGTTTAAAGTGATTTTCATGCTTCCAGGGGCTCGGGAAGTTAATTAAATACCATTTGGAGGCATTTAATGTTCGAGCAAAAACGGCTGATTTTCGACAAAAGAGATAACACCCCCCCATTACGTCATGCTTCAGAAATGTGGAAAATGGTCCGTTTTCAAATGTTTTATTTTTGAACGTCAGTTCACATTTGTAGGTGGATCATCAGTGTTAGAGCTAAAATTAGCATGTTTAAAGTGTTTTTCATGCTTCCAGGGGCTCGGGAAGTTAATTAAATACCATTTGGAGGCATTTAATGTTCGAGCAAAAACGGCTGATTTTCGACAAAAGAGATAACACCCCCCCATTACGTCATGCTTCAGAAATGTGGAAAATGGTCCGTTTTCAAATGTTTTATTTTTGAACGTCAGTTCACATTTGTAGGTGGATCATCAGTGTTAGAGCTAAAATTAGCATGTTTAAAGTGATTTTCATGCTTCCAGGGGCCCAAAACACAAGATTTATGGAATGGTTAAAAGTGCATGAAAATGGCCAATTTACTCACTCTGAGTTCTCAAAAAGGGTTTCTTCACCCCGGGAAGTTAATTAAATACCATTTGGAGGCATTTACTGTTCGAGCAAAAACGGCTGATTTTCGACAAAAGAGATAACACCCCCCCATTACGTCATGCTTCAGAAATGTGGAAAATGGTCCGTTTTCAAATGTTTTATTTTTGAACGTCAGTTCACATTTGTAGGTGGATCATCAGTGTTAGAGCTAAAATTAGCATGTTTAAAGTGATTTTCATGCTTCCAGGGGCTCGGGAAGTTAATTAAATACCATTTGGAGGCATTTAATGTTCGAGCAAAAACGGCTGATTTTCGACAAAAGAGATAACACCCCCCCATTACGTCATGCTTCAGAAATGTGGAAAATGGTCCGTTTTCAAATGTTTTATTTTTGAACGTCAGTTCACATTTGTAGGTGGATCATCAGTGTTAGAGCTAACATTAGCATGTTTAAAGTGATTTTCATGCTTCCAGGGGCCCAAAACACAAGATTTATGGAATGGTTAAAAGTGCATGAAAATGGCCAATTTACTCACTCTGAGTTCTCAAAAAGAGTTTCTTCACCCCGGGAAGTGAAATAAATACCATTTGGAGGCATTTAATGTTCGAGCAAAAACGGCTGATTTTCGACAAAAGAGATAACACCCCCCCCATTACGTCATGCTTCAGAAATGTGGAAAATGGTCCGTTTTCAAATGTTTTATTTTTGAACGTCAGTTCACATTTGTAGGTGGATCATCAGTGTTAGAGCTAAAATTAGCATGTTTAAAGTGATTTTCATGCTTCCAGGGGCTCGGGAAGTTAATTAAATACCATTTGGAGGCATTTAATGTTCGAGCAAAAACGGCTGATTTTCGACAAAAGAGATATCACCCCCCCATTACGTCATGCTTCAGAAATGTGGAAAATGGTCCGTTTTCAAATGTTTTATTTTTGAACGTCAGTTCACATTTGTAGGTGGATCATCAGTGTTAGAGCTAAAATTAGCATGTTTAAAGTGATTTTCATGCTTCCAGGGGCCCAAAACACAAGATTTATGGAATGGTTAAAAGTGCATGAAAATGGCCAATTTACTCACTCTGAGTTCTCAAAAAGGGTTTCTTCACCCCGGGAAGTGAAATAAATACCATTTGGAGGCATTTAATGTTCGAGCAAAAACGGCTGATTTTCGACAAAAGAGATAACACCCCCCCCATTACGTCATGCTTCAGAAATGTG
Source organism: Lissotriton vulgaris (assembly GCF_964263255.1). Lineage (NCBI taxonomy): Eukaryota > Metazoa > Chordata > Amphibia > Caudata > Salamandridae > Lissotriton > Lissotriton vulgaris. The sequence continues at coordinate 97,581 of NW_028253594.1, read as the reverse complement.
GAAAATGGTCCGTTTTCAAATGTTTTATTTTTGAACGTCAGTTCACATTTGTAGGTGGATCATCAGTGTTAGAGCTAAAATTAGCATGTTTAAAGTGATTTTCATGCTTCCAGGGGCTCGGGAAGTTAATTAAATACCATTTGGAGGCATTTAATGTTCGAGCAAAAACGGCTGATTTTCGACAAAAGAGATAACACCCCCCCATTACGTCATGCTTCAGAAATGTGGAAAATGGTCTGTTTTCAAATGTTTTATTTTTGAACGTCAGTTCACATTTGTAGATGGATCAGCAGTGTTAGAGCTAAAATTAGCATGTTTAAAGTGATTTTCATGCTTCCAGGGGCCCAAAACACAAGATTTATGGAATGGTTAAAAGTGCATGAAAATGGCCAATTTACTCACTCTGAGTTCTCAAAAAGGGTTTCTTCACCCCGGGAAGTGAAATAAATACCATTTGGAGGCATTTAATGTTCGAGCAAAAACGGCTGATTTACGACAAAAGAGATAACACCCCCCCATTACGTCATGCTTCAGAAATGTGGAAAATGGTCCGTTTTCAAATGTTTTATTTTTGAACGTCAGTTCACATTTGTAGGTGGATCATCAGTGTTAGAGCTAAAATTAGCATATTTAAAGTGATTTTCATGCTTCCAGGGGCTCGGGAAGTTAATTAAATACCATTTGGAGGCATTTAATGTTCGAGCAAAAACGGCTGATTTTCGACAAAAGAGATAACACCCCCCCATTACGTCATGCTTCAGAAATGTGGAAAATGGTCCGTTTTCAAATGTTTTATTTTTGAACGTCAGTTCACATTTGTAGGTGGATCATCAGTGTTAGAGCTAAAATTAGCATGTTTAAAGTGATTTTCATGCTTCCAGGGGCTCGGGAAGTTAATTAAATACCATTTGGAGGCATTTAATGTTCGAGCAAAAACGGCAGATTTTCGACAAAAGAGATAACACCCCCCCATTACGTCATACTTCAGAAATGTGGAAAATGGTCCGTTTTCAAATGTTTTATTTTTGAACGTCAGTTCACATTTGTAGGTGGATCATCAGTGTTAGAGCTAAAATTAGCATGTTTAAAGTGATTTTCATGCTTCCAGGGGCTCGGGAAGTGAAATAAATACCATTTGGAGGCATTTAATGTTCGAGCAAAAACGGCTGATTTTCGACAAAAGAGATAACACCCCCCCATTACGTCATGCTTCAGAAATGTGGAAAATGGTCCGTTTTCAAATGTTTTATTTTTGAACGTCAGTTCACATTTGTAGGTGGATCATCAGTCTTAGAGCTAAAATTAGCATGTTTAAAGTGATTTTCATGCTTCCAGGGGCTCGGGAAGTTAATTAAATACCATTTGGAGGCATTTAATGTTCGAGCAAAAACGGCTGATTTTCGACAAAAGAGATAACACCCCCCCATTACGTCATGCTTCAGAAATGTGGAAAATGGTCCGTTTTCAAATGTTTTATTTTTGAACGTCAGTTCACATTTGTAGGTGGATCATCAGTGTTAGAGCTAAAATTAGCATGTTTAAAGTGATTTTCATGCTTCCAGGGGCTCGGGAAGTTAATTAAATACCATTTGGAGGCATTTAATGTTCGAGCAAAAACGGCTGATTTTCGACAAAAGAATTAGCATGTTTAAAGTGATTTTCATGCTTCCAGGGGCCCAAAACACAAGATTTATGGAATGGTTAAAAGTGCATGAAAATGGCCAATTTACTCACTCTGAGTTCTCAAAAAGGGTTTCTTCACCCCGGGAAGTTAATTAAATACCATTTGGAGGCATTTACTGTTCGAGCAAAAACGGCTGATTTTCGACAAAAGAGATAACACCCCCCCATTACGTCATGCTTCAGAAATGTGGAAAATGGTCCGTTTTCAAATGTTTTATTTTTGAACGTCAGTTCACATTTGTAGGTGGATCATCAGTGTTAGAGCTAAAATTAGCATGTTTAAAGTGATTTTCATGCTTCCAGGGGCTCGGGAAGTGAAATAAATACCATTTGGAGACATTTAATGTTCGAGCAAAAACGGCTGATTTTCGACAAAAGAGATAACACCCCCCCATTACGTCATGCTTCAGAAATGTAGAAAATGGTCCGTTTTCAAATGTTTTATTTTTGAACGTCAGTTCACATTTGTAGGTGGATCATCAGTGTTAGAGCTAAAATTAGCATGTTTAAAGTGATTTTCATGCTTCCAGGGGCTCGGGAAGTTAATTAAATACCATTTGGAGGCATTTAATGTTCGAGCAAAAACGGCTGATTTTCGACAAAAGAGATAACACCCCCCCATTACGTCATGCTTCAGAAATGTGGAAAATGGTCCGTTTTCAAATGTTTTATTTTTGAACGTCAGTTCACATTTGTAGGTGGATCATCAGTGTTAGAGCTAAAATTAGCATGTTTAAAGTGATTTTCATGCTTCCAGGGGCCCAAAACACAAGATTTATGGAATGGTTAAAAGTGCATGAAAATGGCCAATTTACTCACTCTGAGTTCTCAAAAAGGGTTTCTTCACCCCGGGAAGTGAAATAAATACCATTTGGAGGCATTTAATGTTCGAGCAAAAACGGCTGATTTTCGACAAAAGAGATAACACCCCCCCATTACGTCATGCTTCAGAAATGTGGAAAATGGTCCGTTTTCAAATGTTTTATTTTTGAACGTCAGTTCACATTTGTAGGTGGATCATCAGTGTTAGAGCTAAAATTAGCATGTTTAAAGTGATTTTCATGCTTCCAGGGGCTCGGGAAGTTAATTAAATACCACTTGGAGGCATTTAATGTTCGAGCAAAAACGGATGATTTTCGACAAAAGAGATAACACCCCCCCATTACGTCATGCTTCAGAAATGTGGAAAATGGTCCGTTTTCAAATGTTTTATTTTTGAACGTCAGTTCACATTTGTAGGTGGATCATCAGTGTTAGAGCTAAAATTAGCATGTTTAAAGTGATTTTCATGCTTCCAGGGGCTCGGGAAGTGAAATAAATACCATTTGGAGGCATTTAATGTTCGAGCAAAAACGGCTGATTTTCGACAAAAGAGATAACACCCCCCAATTACGTCATGCTTCAGAAATGTGGAAAATGGTCCGTTTTCAAATGTTTTATTTTTGAACGTCAGTTCACATTTGTAGGTGGATCATCAGTCTTAGAGCTAAAATTAGCATGTTTAAAGTGATTTTCATGCTTCCAGGGGCTCGGGAAGTTAATTAAATACCATTTGGAGGCATTTAATGTTCGAGCAAAAACGGCTGATTTTCGACAAAAGAGATAACACCCCCCCATTACGTCATGCTTCAGAAATGTGGAAAATGGTCCGTTTTCAAATGTTTTATTTTTGAACGTCAGTTCACATTTGTAGGTGGATCATCAGTGTTAGAGCTAAAATTAGCATGTTTAAAGTGATTTTCATGCTTCCAGGGGCTCGGGAAGTTAATTAAATACCATTTGGAGGCATTTAATGTTCGAGCAAAAACGGCTGATTTTCGACAAAAGAGATAATACCCCCCCATTACGTCATGCTTCAGAAATGTGGAAAATGGTCCGTTTTCAAATGTTTTATTTTTGAACGTCAGTTCACATTTGTAGGTGGATCATCAGTGTTAGAGCTAAAATTAGCATGTTTAAAGTGATTTTCATGCTTCCAGGGGCCCAAAACACAAGATTTATGGAATGGTTAAAAGTGCATGAAAATTGCCAATTTACTCACTCTGAGTTCTCAAAAAGGGTTTCTTCACCCCGGGAAGTTAATTAAATACCATTTGGAGGCATTTAATGTTCGAGCAAAAACGGCTGATTTTCGACAAAAGAGATAACACCCCCCATTACGTCATGCTTCAGAAATGTGGAAAATGGTCCGTTTTCAAATGTTTTATTTTTGAACGTCAGTTCACATTTGTAGGTGGATCATCAGTGTTAGAGCTAAAATTAGCATGTTTAAAGTGATTTTCATGCTTCCAGGGGCTCGGGAAGTTAATTAAATACCATTTGGAGGCATTTAATGTTCGAGCAAAAACGGCTGATTTTCGACAAAAGAGATAACACCCCCCCATTACGTCATGCTTCAGAAATGTGGAAAATGGTCCGTTTTCAAATGTTTTATTTTTGAACGTCAGTTCACATTTGTAGGTGGATCATCAGTGTTAGAGCTAAAATTAGCATGTTTAAAGTGATTTTCATGCTTCCAGGGGCTCGGGAAGTGAAATAAATACCATTTGGAGACATTTAATGTTCGAGCAAAAACGGCTGATTTTCGACAAAAGAGATAACACCCCCCCATTACGTCATGCTTCAGAAATGTGGAAAATGGTCCGTTTTCAAATGTTTTATTTTTGAACGTCAGTTCACATTTGTAGGTGGATCATCAGTGTTAGAGCTAAAATTAGCATGTTTAAAGTGATTTTCATGCTTCCAGGGGCTCGGGAAGTTAATTAAATACCATTTGGAGGCATTTAATGTTCGAGCAAAAACGGCTGATTTTCGACAAAAGAGATAACACCCCCCCATTACGTCATGCTTCAGAAATGTGGAAAATGGTCCGTTTTCAAATGTTTTATTTTTGAACGTCAGTTCACATTTGTAGGTGGATCATCAGTGTTAGAGCTAAAATTAGCATGTTTAAAGTGATTTTCATGCTTCCAGGGGCCCAAAACACAAGATTTATGGAATGGTTAAAAGTGCATGAAAATGGCCAATTTACTCACTCTGAGTTCTCAAAAAGGGTTTCTTCACCCCGGGAAGTTGATTAAATACCATTTGGAGGCATTTAATGTTCGAGCAAAAACGGCTGATTTTCGACAAAAGAGATAACACCCCCCCATTACGTCATGCTTCAGAAATGTGGAAAATGGTCCGTTTTCAAATGTTTTATTTTTGAACGTCAGTTCACATTTGTAGGTGGATCATCAGTGTTAGAGCTAAAATTAGCATGTTTAAAGTGATTTTCATGCTTCCAGGGGCTCGGGAAGTTAATTAAATACCATTTGGAGGCATTTAATGTTCGAGCAAAAACGGCTGATTTTCGACAAAAGAGATAACACCCCCCATTACGTCATGCTTCAGAAATGTGGAAAATGGTCCGTTTTCAAATGTTTTATTTTTGAACGTCAGTTCACATTTGTAGGTGGATCATCAGTGTTAGAGCTAAAATTAGCATGTTTAAAGTGATTTTCATGCTTCCAGGGGCTCGGGAAGTTAATTAAATACCATTTGGAGGCATTTAATGTTCGAGCAAAAACGGCTGATTTTCGACAAAAGAGATAACACCCCCCCATTACGTCATGCTTCAGAAATGTGGAAAATGGTCCGTTTTCAAATGTTTTATTTTTGAACGTCAGTTCACATTTGTAGGTGGATCACCAGTGTTAGAGCTAAAATTAGCATGTTTAAAGTGATTTTCATGCTTCCAGGGGCTCGGGAAGTTAATTAAATACCATTTGGAGGCATTTAATGTTCGAGCAAAAACGGCTGATTTTCGACAAAAGAGATAACACCCCCCCATTACGTCATGCTTCAGAAATGTGGAAAATGGTCCGTTTTCAAATGTTTTATTTTTTGAACGTCAGTTCACATTTGTAGGTGGATCATCAGTGTTAGAGCTAAAATTAGCATGTTTAAAGTGATTTTCATGCTTCCAGGGGCTCGGGAAGTTAATTAAATACCATTTGGAGGCATTTAATGTTTGAGCAAAAACGGCTGATTTTCGACAAAAGAGATAACACCCCCCCATTACGTCATGCTTCAGAAATGTGGAAAATGGTCCGTTTTCAAATGTTTTATTTTTGAACGTCAGTTCACATTTGTAGGTGGATCATCAGTGTTAGAGCTAAAATTAGCATGTTTAAAGTGATTTTCATGCTTCCAGGGGCTCGGGAAGTGAAATAAATACCATTTGGAGGCATTTAATGTTCGAGCAAAAACGGCTGATTTTCGACAAAAGAGATAACACCCCCCTATTACGTCATGCTTCAGAAATGTGGAAAATGGTCCGTTTTCAAATGTTTTATTTTTGAACGTCAGTTCACATTTGTAGGTGGATCATCAGTCTTAGAGCTAAAATTAGCATGTTTAAAGTGATTTTCATGCTTCCAGGGGCTCGGGAAGTTAATTAAATACCATTTGGAGGCATTTAATGTTCGAGCAAAAACGGCTGATTTTCGACAAAAGAGATAACACCCCCCCATTACGTCATGCTTCAGAAATGTGAAAAATGGTCCGTTTTCAAATGTTTTATTTTTGAACGTCAGTTCACATTTGTAGGTGGATCATCAGTGTTAGAGCTAAAATTAGCATGTTTAAAGTGATTTTCCTGCTTCCAGGGGCTCGGGAAGTTAATTAAATACCATTTGGAGGCATTTAATGTTCGAGCAAAAACGGCTGATTTTCGACAAAAGAGATAACACCCCCCCATTACGTCATGCTTCAGAAATGTGGAAAATGGTCCGTTTTCAAATGTTTTATTTTTGAAAGTCAGTTCACATTTGTAGGTGGATCATCAGTGTTAGAGCTAAAATTAGCATGTTTAAAGTGATTTTCATGCTTCCAGGGGCCCAAAACACAAGATTTATGGAATGGTTAAAAGTGCATGAAAATGGCCAATTTACTCACTCTGAGTTCTCAAAAAGGGTTTCTTCACCCCGGGAAGTTAATTAAATACCATTTGGAGGCATTTAATGTTCGAGCAAAAACGGCTGATTTTCGACAAAAGAGATAACACCCCCCCATTACGTCATGCTTCAGAAATGTGGAAAATGGTCCGTTTTCAAATGTTTTATTTTTGAACGTCAGTTCACATTTGTAGGTGGATCATCAGTGTTAGAGCTAAAATTAGCATGTTTAAAGTGATTTTCATGCTTCCAGGGGCTCGGGAAGTTAATTAAATACCATTTGGAGGCATTTATTGTTCGAGCAAAAACGGCTGATTTTCGACAAAAGAGATAACACCCCCCCATTACGTCATGCTTCAGAAATGTGGAAAATGGTCCGTTTTCAAATGTTTTATTTTTGAACGTCAGTTCACATTTGTAGGTGGATCATCAGTGTTAGAGCTAAAATTAGCATGTTTAAAGTGATTTTCATGCTTCCAGGGGCTCGGGAAGTTAATTAAATACCATTTGGAGGCATTTAATGTTCGAGCAAAAACGGCTGATTTTCGACAAAAGAGATAACACCCCCCCATTACGTCATGCTTCAGAAATGTGGAAAATGGTCCGTTTTCAAATGTTTTATTTTTGAACGTCAGTTCACATTTGTAGGTGGATCATCAGTGTTAGAGCTAAAATTAGCATGTTTAAAGTGATTTTCATGCTTCCAGGGGCTCGGGAAGTTAATTAAATACCATTTGGAGGCATTTAATGTTCGAGCAAAAACGGCTGATTTTCGACAAAAGAGATAACACCCCCCCATTACGTCATGCTTCAGAAATGTGGAAAATGGTCTGTTTTCAAATGTTTTATTTTTGAACGTCAGTTCACATTTGTAGGTGGATCATCAGTGTTAGAGCTAAAATTAGCATGTTTAAAGTGACTTTCATGCTTCCAGGGGCTCGGGAAGTGAAATAAATACCATTTGGAGGCATTTAATGTTCGAGCAAAAACGGCTGATTTTCGACAAAAGAGATAACACCCCCCATTACGTCATGCTTCAGAAATGTGGAAAAGGGTCCGTTTTCAAATGTTTTATTTTTGAACGTCAGTTCACATTTGTAGGTGGATCATCAGTGTTAGAGCTAAAATTAGCATGTTTAAAGTGATTTTCATGCTTCCAGGGGCTCGGGAAGTTAATTAAATACCATTTGGCGGCATTTAATGTTCGAGCAAAAACGGCTGATTTTCGACAAAAGAGATAACACCCCCCCATTACGTCATGCTTCAGATATGTGGAAAATGGTCCGTTTTCAAATGTTTTATTTTTGAACGTCAGTTCACATTTGTAGGTGGATCATCAGTGTTAGAGCTAAAATTAGCATGTTTAAAGTGATTTTCATGCTTCCAGGGGCCCAAAACACAAAATTTATGGAATGGTTAAAAGTGCATGAAAATGGCCAATTTACTCACTCTGAGTTCTCAAAAAGGGTTTCTTCACCCCGGGAAGTTAATTAAATACCATTTGGAGGCATTTAATGTTCGAGCAAAAACGGCTGATTTTCGACAAAAGAGATAACACCCCCCCATTACGTCATGCTTCAGAAATGTGGAAAATGGTCCGTTTTCAAATGTTTTATTTTTGAACGTCAGTTCACATTTGTAGGTGGATCATCAGTGTTAGAGCTAAAATTAGCATGTTTAAAGTGATTTTCATGCTTCCAGGGGCTCGGGAAGTTAATTAAATACCATTTGGAGGCATTTAATGTTCGAGCAAAAACGGCTGATTTTCGACAAAAGAGATAACACCCCCCCCATTACGTCATGCTTCAGAAATGTGGAAAATGGTCCGTTTTCAAATGTTTTATTTTTGAACGTCAGTTCACATTTGTAGGTGGATCATCAGTGTTAGAGCTAAAATTAGCATGTTTAAAGTGATTTTCATGCTTCCAGGGGCCCAAAACACAAGATTTATGGAATGGTTAAAAGTGCATGAAAATGGCCAATTTACTCACTCTGAGTTCTCAAAAAGAGTTTCTTCACCCCAGGAAGTGAAATAAATACCATTTGGAGGGATTTAATGTTCGAGCAAAAATGGCTGATTTTCGTCAAAAGAGATAACACCCCCCCATTACGTCATGCTTCAGAAATGTGGAAAATGGTCCGTTTTCAAATGTTTTATTTTTGAACGTCAGTTCACATTTGTAGGTGGATCATCAGTGTTAGAGCTAAAATTAGCATGTTTAAAGTGATTTTCATGCTTCCAGGGGCTCGGGAAGTGAAATAAATACCATTTGGAGGCATTTAATGTTCGAGCAAAAACGGCTGATTTTCGACAAAAGAGATAACACCCCCCCATTACGTCATGCTTCAGAAATGTGGAAAATGGTCCGTTTTCAAATGTTTTATTTTTGAACGTCAGTTCACATTTGTAGGTGGATCATCAGTGTTAGAGCTAAAATTAGCATGTTTAAAGTGATTTTCATGCTTCCAGGGGCTCGGGAAGTGAAATAAATACCATTTGGAGGCATTTAATGTTCGAGCAAAAACGGCTGATTTTCGACAAAAGAGATAACACCCCCCCATTACGTCATGCTTCAGAAATGTGGAAAATGGTCCGTTTTCAAATGTTTTATTTTTGAACGTCAGTTCACATTTGTAGGTGGATCATCAGTGTTAGAGCTAAAATTAGCATGTTTAAAGTGATTTTCATGCTTCCAGGGGCCTAAAACACAAGATTTATGGAATGGTTAAAAGTGCATGAAAATGGCCAATTTACTCACTCTGAGTTCTCAAAAAGGGTTTCTTCACCCCGGGAAGTTAATTAAATACCATTTGGAGGCATTTAATGTTCGAGCAAAAACGGCTGATTTTCGACAAAAGAGATAACACCCCCCCATTACGTCATGCTTCAGAAATGTGGAAAATGGTCCGTTTTCAAATGTTTTATTTTTGAACGTCAGTTCACATTTGTAGGTGGATCATCAGTGTTAGAGCTAAAATTAGCATGTTTAAAGTGATTTTCATGCTTCCAGGGGCTCGGGAAGTTAATTAAATACCATTTGGAGGCATTTAATGTTCGAGCAAAAACGGCTGATTTTCGACAAAAGAGATAACACCCCCCCATTACGTCATGCTTCAGAAATGTGGAAAATGGTCAGTTTTCAAATGTTTTATTTTTGAACGTCAGTTCACATTTGTAGGTGGATCATCAGTGTTAGAGCTAAAATTAGCATGTTTAAAGTGATTTTCATGCTTCCAGGGGCCCAAAACACAAGATTTATGGAATGGTTAAAAGTGCATGAAAATGGCCAATTTACTCACTCTGAGTTCTCAAAAAGGGTTTCTTCACCCCGGGAAGTTAATTAAATACCATTTGGAGGCATTTAATGTTCGAGCAAAAACGGCTGATTTTCGACAAAAGAGATAACACCCCCCATTACGTCATGCTTCAGAAATGTGGAAAATGGTCCGTTTTCAAATGTTTTATTTTTGAACGTCAGTTCACATTTGTAGGTGGATCATCAGTGTTAGAGCTAAAATTAGCATGTTTAAAGTGATTTTCATGCTTCCAGGGGCTCGGGAAGTTAATTAAATACCATTTGGAGGCATTTAATGTTCGAGCAAAAACGGCTGATTTTCGACAAAAGAGATAACACCCCCCCATTACGTCATGCTTCAGAAATGTGGAAAATGGTCCGTATTCAAATGTTTTATTTTTGAACGTCAGTTCACATTTGTAGGTGGATCATCAGTGTTAGAGCTAAAATTAGCATGTTTAAAGTGATTTTCATGCTTCCAGGGGCCCAAAACACAAGATTTATGGAATGGTTAAAAGTGCATGAAAATGGCCAATTTACTCACTCTGAGTTCTCAAAAAGGGTTTCTTCACCCCGGGAAGTTAATTAAATACCATTTGGAGGCATTTAATGTTCGAGCAAAAACGGCTGATTTTCGACAAAAGAGATAACACCCCCCCATTACGTCATGCTTCAGAAATGTGGAAAATGGTCCGTTTTCAAATGTTTTATTTTTGAACGTCAGTTCACATTTGTAGGTGGATCATCAGTGTTAGAGCTAAAATTAGCATGTTTAAAGTGATTTTCATGCTTCCAGGGGCTCGGGAAGTTAATTAAATACCATTTGGAGGCATTTAATGTTCGAGCAAAAACGGCTGATTTTCGACAAAAGAGATAACACCCCCCCATTACGTCATGCTTCAGAAATGTGGAAAATGGTCCGTTTTCAAATGTTTTATTTTTGAACGTCAGTTCACATTTGTAGGTGGATCATCAGTGTTAGAGCTAAAATTAGCATGTTTAAAGTGATTTTCATGCTTCCAGGGGCTCGGGAAGTTAATTAAATACCATTTGGAGGCATTTAATGTTCGAGCAAAAACGGCTGATTTTCGACAAAAGAGATAACACCCCCCCATTACGTCATGCTTCAGAAATGTGGAAAATGGTCCGTTTTCAAATGTTTTATTTTTGAACGTCAGTTCACATTTGTAGGTGGATCATCAGTGTTAGAGCTAAAATTAGCATGTTTAAAGTGATTTTCATGCTTCCAGGGGCCCAAAACACAAGATTTATGGAATGGTTAAAAGTGCATGAAAATGGTCAATTTACTCACTCTGAGTTCTCAAAAAGGGTTTCTTCACCCCGGGAAGTTGATTAAATACCATTTGGAGGCATTTAATGTTCGAGCAAAAACGGCTGATTTTCGACAAAAGAGATAACACCCCCCCATTACGTCATGCTTCAGAAATGTGGAAAATGGTCCGTTTTCAAATGTTTTATTTTTGAACGTCAGTTCACATTTGTAGGTGGATCATCAGTGTTAGAGCTAAAATTAGCATGTTTAAAGTGATTTTCATGCTTCCAGGGGCTCGGGAAGTTAATTAAATACCATTTGGAGGCATTTAATGTTCGAGCAAAAACGGCTGATTTTCGACAAAAGAGATAACACCCCCCATTACGTCATGCTTCAGAAATGTGGAAAATGGTCCGTTTTCAAATGTTTTATTTTTGAACGTCAGTTCACATTTGTAGGTGGATCATCAGTGTTAGAGCTAAAATTAGCATGTTTAAAGTGATTTTCATGCTTCCAGGGGCTCGGGAAGTTAATTAAATACCATTTGGAGGCATTTAATGTTCGAGCAAAAACGGCTGATTTTCGACAAAAGAGATAACACCCCCCCATTACGTCATGCTTCAGAAATGTGGAAAATGGTCCGTTTTCAAATGTTTTATTTTTGAACGTCAGTTCACATTTGTAGATGGATCATCAGTGTTAGAGCTAAAATTGGCATGTTTAAAGTGATTTTCATGCTTCAAGGGGCTCGGGAAGTGAAATAAATACCATTTGGAGGCATTTAATGTTCGAGCAAAAACGGCTGATTTTCGACAAAAGAGATAACACCCCCCCATTACGTCATGCTTCAGAAATGTGGAAAATGGTCCGTTTTCAAATGTTTTATTTTTGAACGTCAGTTCACATTTGTAGGTGGATCATCAGTGTTAGAGCTAAAATTAGCATGTTTAAAGTGATTTTCATGCTTCCAGGGGCTCGGGAAGTTAATTAAATACCATTTGGAGGCATTTAATGTTCGAGCAAAAACGGCTGATTTTCGACAAAAGAGATAACACCCCCCCATTACGTCATGCTTCAGAAATGTGGAAAATGGTCCGTTTTCAAATGTTTTATTTTTGAACGTCAGTTCACATTTGTAGGTGGATCATCAGTGTTAGAGCTAAAATTAGCATGTTTAAAGTGATTTTCATGCTTCCAGGGGCCCAAAACACAAGATTTATGGAATGGTTAAAAGTGCATGAAAATGGCCAATTTACTCACTCTGAGTTCTCAAAAAGGGTTTCTTCACCCCGGGAAGTTAATTAAATACCATTTGGAGGCATTTAATGTTCGAGCAAAAACGGCTGATTTTCGACAAAAGAGATAACACCCCCCCATTACGTCATGCTTCAGAAATGTGGAAAATGGTCCGTTTTCAAATGTTTTATTTTTGAACGTCAGTTCACATTTGTAGGTGGATCATCAGTGTTAGAGCTAAAATGAGCATGTTTAAAGTGATTTTCATGCTTCCAGGGGCCCAAAACACAAGATTTATGGAATGGTTAAAAGTGCATGAAAATGGCCAATTTACTCACTCTGAGTTCTCAAAAAGAGTTTCTTCACCCCGGGAAGTGAAATAAATACCATTTGGAGGCATTTAATGTTCGAGCAAAAATGGCTGATTTTCGACAAAAGAGATAACACCCCCCCATTACGTCATGCTTCAGAAATGTGGAAAATGGTCCGTTTTCAAATGTTTTATTTTTGAACGTCAGTTCACATTTGTAGGTGGATCATCAGTGTTAGAGCTAAAATTAGCATGTTTAAAGTGATTTTCATGCTTCCAGGGGCTCGGGAAGTGAAATAAATACCATTTGGAGGCATTTAATGTTCGAGCAAAAACGGCTGATTTTCGACAAAAGAGATAACACCCCCCCATTACGTCATGCTTCAGAAATGTGGAAAATGGTCCGTTTTCAAATGTTTTATTTTTGAACGTCAGTTCACATTTGTAGGTGGATCATCAGTGTTAGAGCTAAAATTAGCATGTTTAAAGTGATTTTCATGCTTCCAGGGGCTCGGGAAGTGAAATAAATACCATTTGGAGGCATTTAATGTTCAAGCAAAAACGGCTGATTTTCGACAAAAGAGATAACACCCCCCCCATTACGTCATGCTTCAGAAATGTGGAAAATGGTCCGTTTTCAAATGTTTTATTTTTGAACGTCAGTTCACATTTGTAGGTGGATCATCAGTGTTAGAGCTAAAATTAGCATGTTTATAGTGATTTTCATGCTTCCAGGGGCCCAAAACACAAGATTTATGGAATGGTTAAAAGTGCATGAAAATGGCCAATTTACTCACTCTGAGTTCTCAAAAAGGGTTTCTTCACCCCGGGAAGTTAATTAAATACCATTTGGAGGCATTTAATGTTCAAGCAAAAACGGCTGATTTTCGACAAAAGAGATAACACCCCCCCATTACGTCATGCTTCAGAAATGTGGAAAATGGTCCGTTTTCAAATGTTTTATTTTTGAACGTCAGTTCACATTTGTAGGTGGATCATCAGTGTTAGAGCTAAAATTAGCATGTTTAAAGTGATTTTCATGCTTCCAGGGGCTCGGGAAGTTAATTAAATACCATTTGGAGGCATTTAATGTTCGAGCAAAAACGGCTGATTTTCGACAAAAGAGATAACACCCCCCCATTACGTCATGCTTCAGAAATGTGGAAAATGGTCCGTTTTCAAATGTTTTATTTTTGAACGTCAGTTCACATTTATAGGTGGATCATCAGTGTTAGAGCTAAAATTAGCATGTTTAAAGTGATTTTCATGCTTCCAGGGGCTCGGGAAGTTAATTAAATACCATTTGGAGGCATTTAATGTTCGAGCAAAAACGGCTGATTTTCGACAAAAGAGATAACACCCCCCCATTACGTCATGCTTCAGAAATGTGGAAAATGGTCCGTTTTCAAATGTTTTATTTTTGAACGTCAGTTCACATTTGTAGGTGGATCATCAGTGTTAGAGCTAAAATTAGCATGTTTAAAGTGATTTTCATGCTTCCAGGGGCTCGGGAAGTTAATTAAATACCATTTGGAGGCATTTAATGTTCGAGCAAAAACGGCAGATTTTCGACAAAAGAGATAACACCCCCCCATTACGTCATACTTCAGAAATGTAGAAAATGGTCCGTTTTCAAATGTTTTATTTTTGAACGTCAGTTCACATTTGTAGGTGGATCATCAGTGTTAGAGCTAAAATTAGCATGTTTAAAGTGATTTTCATGCTTCCAGGGGCTCGGGAAGTGAAATAAATACCATTTGGAGGCATTTAATGTTCGAGCAAAAACGGCTGATTTTCGACAAAAGAGATAACACCCCCCCATTACGTCATGCTTCAGAAATGTGGAAAATGGTCCGTTTTCAAATGTTTTATTTTTGAACGTCAGTTCACATTTGTAGGTGGATCATCAGTCTTAGAGCTAAAATTAGCATGTTTAAAGTGATTTTCATGCTTCCAGGGGCTCGGGAAGTTAATTAAATACCATTTGGAGGCATTTAATGTTCGAGCAAAAACGGCTGATTTTCGACAAAAGAGATAACACCCCCCCATTACGTCATGCTTCAGAAATGTGGAAAATGGTCCGTTTTCAAATGTTTTATTTTTGAACGTCAGTTCACATTTGTAGGTGGATCATCAGTGTTAGAGCTAAAATTAGCATGTTTAAAGTGATTTTCATGCTTCCAGGGGCTCGGGAAGTTAATTAAATACCATTTGGAGGCATTTAATGTTCGAGCAAAAACGGCTGATTTTCGACAAAAGAATTAGCATGTTTAAAGTGATTTTCATGCTTCCAGGGGCCCAACACACAAGATTTATGGAATGGTTAAAAGTGCATGAAAATGGCCAATTTACTCACTCTGAGTTCTCAAAAAGGGTTTCTTCACCCCGGGAAGTTAATTAAATACCATTTGGAGGCATTTAATGTTCGAGCAAAAACGGCTGATTTTCGACAAAAGAGATAACACCCCCCCATTACGTCATGCTTCAGAAATGTGGAAAATGGTCCGTTTTCAAATGTTTTATTTTTGAACGTCAGTTCACATTTGTAGGTGGATCATCAGTGTTAGAGCTAAAATTAGCATGTTTAAAGTGATTTTCATGCTTCCAGGGGCTCGGGAAGTTAATTAAATACCATTTGGAGGCATTTAATGTTCGAGCAAAAACGGCTGATTTTCGACAAAAGAGATAACACCCCCCCATTACGTCATGCTTCAGAAATGTGGAAAATGGTCCGTTTTCAAATGTTTTATTTTTGAACGTCAGTTCACATTTGTAGGTGGATCATCAGTGTTAGAGCTAAAATTAGCATGTTTAAAGTGATTTTCATGCTTCCAGGGGCTCGGGAAGTGAAATAAATACCATTTGGAGACATTTAATGTTCGAGCAAAAACGGCTGATTTTCGACAAAAGAGATAACACCCCCCCATTACGTCATGCTTCAGAAATGTAGAAAATGGTCCGTTTTCAAATGTTTTATTTTTGAACGTCAGTTCACATTTGTAGGTGGATCATCAGTGTTAGAGCTAAAATTAGCATGTTTAAAGTGATTTTCATGCTTCCAGGGGCTCGGGAAGTTAATTAAATACCATTTGGAGGCATTTAATGTTCGAGCAAAAACGGCTGATTTTCGACAAAAGAGATAACACCCCCCCATTACGTCATGCTTCAGAAATGTGGAAAATGGTCCGTTTTCAAATGTTTTATTTTTGAACGTCAGTTCACATTTGTAGGTGGATCATCAGTGTTAGAGCTAAAATTAGCATGTTTAAAGTGATTTTCATGCTTCCAGGGGCCCAAAACACAAGATTTATGGAATGGTTAAAAGTGCATGAAAATGGCCAATTTACTCACTCTGAGTTCTCAAAAAGGGTTTCTTCACCCCGGGAAGTGAAATAAATACCATTTGGAGGCATTTAATGTTCGAGCAAAAACGGCTGATTTTCGACAAAAGAGATAACACCCCCCCATTACGTCATGCTTCAGAAATGTGGAAAATGGTCCGTTTTCAAATGTTTTATTTTTGAACGTCAGTTCACATTTGTAGGTGGATCATCAGTGTTAGAGCTAAAATTAGCATGTATAAAGTGATTTTCATGCTTCCAGGGGCTCGGGAAGTTAATTAAATACCATTTGGAGGCATTTAATGTTCGAGCAAAAACGGCTGATTTTCGACAAAAGAGATAACACCCCCCCATTACGTCATGCTTCAGAAATGTGTAAAATGGTCCGTTTTCAAATGTTTTATTTTTGAACGTCAGTTCACATTTGTAGATGGATCATCAGTGTTAGAGCTAAAATTAGCATGTTTAAAGTGATTTTCATGCTTCCAGGGGCCCAAAACACAAGATTTATGGAATGGTTAAAAGTGCATGAAAATGGCCAATTTACTCACTCTGAGTTCTCAAAAAGGGTTTCTTCACCCCGGGAAGTGAAATAAATACCATTTGGAGGCATTTAATGTTCGAGCAAAAACGGCTGATTTTCGACAAAAGAGATAACACCCCCCCATTACGTCATGCTTCAGAAATGTGGAAAATGGTCCGTTTTCAAATGTTTTATTTTTGAACGTCAGTTCACATTTGTAGGTGGATCATCAGTGTTAGAGCTAAAATTAGCATGTTTAAAGTGATTTTCATGCTTCCAGGGGCTCGGGAAGTTAATTAAATACCACTTGGAGGCATTTAATGTTCGAGCAAAAACGGATGATTTTCGACAAAAGAGATAACACCCCCCCCATTACGTCATGCTTCAGAAATGTGGAAAATGGTCCGTTTTCAAATGTTTTATTTTTGAACGTCAGTTCACATTTGTAGGTGGATCATCAGTGTTAGAGCTAAAATTAGCATGTTTAAAGTGATTTTCATGCTTCCAGGGGCTCGGGAAGTGAAATAAATACCATTTGGAGGCATTTAATGTTCGAGCAAAAACGGCTGATTTTCGACAAAAGAGATAACACCCCCCAATTACGTCATGCTTCAGAAATGTGGAAAATGGTCCGTTTTCAAATGTTTTATTTTTGAACGTCAGTTCACATTTGTAGGTGGATCATCAGTCTTAGAGCTAAAATTAGCATGTTTAAAGTGATTTTCATGCTTCCAGGGGCTCGGGAAGTTAATTAAATACCATTTGGAGGCATTTAATGTTCGAGCAAAAACGGCTGATTTTCGACAAAAGAGATAACACCCCCCCATTACGTCATGCTTCAGAAATGTGGAAAATGGTCCGTTTTCAAATGTTTTATTTTTGAACGTCAGTTCACATTTGTAGGTGGATCATCAGTGTTAGAGCTAAAATTAGCATGTTTAAAGTGATTTTCATGCTTCCAGGGGCTCGGGAAGTTAATTAAATACCATTTGGAGGCATTTAATGTTCGAGCAAAAACGGCTGATTTTCGACAAAAGAGATAACACCCCCCCATTACGTCATGCTTCAGAAATGTGGAAAATGGTCCGTTTTCAAATGTTTTATTTTTGAACGTCAGTTCACATTTGTAGGTGGATCATCAGTGTTAGAGCTAAAATTAGCATGTTTAAAGTGATTTTCATGCTTCCAGGGGCCCAAAACACAAGATTTATGGAATGGTTAAAAGTGCATGAAAATTGCCAATTTACTCACTCTGAGTTCTCAAAAAGGGTTTCTTCACCCCGGGAAGTTAATTAAATACCATTTGGAGGCATTTAATGTTCGAGCAAAAACGGCTGATTTTCGACAAAAGAGATAACACCCCCCATTACGTCATGCTTCAGAAATGTGGAAAATGGTCCGTTTTCAAATGTTTTATTTTTGAACGTCAGTTCACATTTGTAGGTGGATCATCAGTGTTAGAGCTAAAATTAGCATGTTTAAAGTGATTTTCATGCTTCCAGGGGCTCGGGAAGTTAATTAAATACCATTTGGAGGCATTTAATGTTCGAGCAAAAACGGCTGATTTTCGACAAAAGAGATAACACCCCCCCATTACGTCATGCTTCAGAAATGTGGAAAATGGTCCGTTTTCAAATGTTTTATTTTTGAACGTCAGTTCACATTTGTAGGTGGATCATCAGTGTTAGAGCTAAAATTAGCATGTTTAAAGTGATTTTCATGCTTCCAGGGGCTCGGGAAGTGAAATAAATACCATTTGGAGACATTTAATGTTCGAGCAAAAACGGCTGATTTTCGACAAAAGAGATAACACCCCCCCATTACGTCATGCTTCAGAAATGTGGAAAATGGTCCGTTTTCAAATGTTTTATTTTTGAACGTCAGTTCACATTTGTAGGTGGATCATCAGTGTTAGAGCTAAAATTAGCATGTTTAAAGTGATTTTCATGCTTCCAGGGGCTCGGGAAGTTAATTAAATACCATTTGGAGGCATTTAATGTTCGAGCAAAAACGGCTGATTTTCGACAAAAGAGATAACACCCCCCCATTACGTCATGCTTCAGAAATGTGGAAAATGGTCCGTTTTCAAATGTTTTATTTTTGAACGTCAGTTCACATTTGTAGGTGGATCATCAGTGTTAGAGCTAAAATTAGCATGTTTAAAGTGATTTTCATGCTTCCAGGGGCCCAAAACACAAGATTTATGGAATGGTTAAAAGTGCATGAAAATGGCCAATTTACTCACTCTGAGTTCTCAAAAAGGGTTTCTTCACCCCGGGAAGTTGATTAAATACCATTTGGAGGCATTTAATGTTCGAGCAAAAACGGCTGATTTTCGACAAAAGAGATAACACCCCCCCATTACGTCATGCTTCAGAAATGTGGAAAATGGTCCGTTTTCAAATGTTTTATTTTTGAACGTCAGTTCACATTTGTAGGTGGATCATCAGTGTTAGAGCTAAAATTAGCATGTTTAAAGTGATTTTCATGCTTCCAGGGGCTCGGGAAGTTAATTAAATACCATTTGGAGGCATTTAATGTTCGAGCAAAAACGGCTGATTTTCGACAAAAGAGATAACACCCCCCATTACGTCATGCTTCAGAAATGTGGAAAATGGTCCGTTTTCAAATGTTTTATTTTTGAACGTCAGTTCACATTTGTAGGTGGATCATCAGTGTTAGAGCTAAAATTAGCATGTTTAAAGTGATTTTCATGCTTCCAGGGGCTCGGGAAGTTAATTAAATACCATTTGGAGGCATTTAATGTTCGAGCAAAAACGGCTGATTTTCGACAAAAGAGATAACACCCCCCCATTACGTCATGCTTCAGAAATGTGGAAAATGGTCCGTTTTCAAATGTTTTATTTTTGAACGTCAGTTCACATTTGTAGGTGGATCACCAGTGTTAGAGCTAAAATTAGCATGTTTAAAGTGATTTTCATGCTTCCAGGGGCTCGGGAAGTTAATTAAATACCATTTGGAGGCATTTAATGTTCGAGCAAAAACGGCTGATTTTCGACAAAAGAGATAACACCCCCCCATTACGTCATGCTTCAGAAATGTGGAAAATGGTCCGTTTTCAAATGTTTTATTTTTTGAACGTCAGTTCACATTTGTAGGTGGATCATCAGTGTTAGAGCTAAAATTAGCATGTTTAAAGTGATTTTCATGCTTCCAGGGGCTCGGGAAGTTAATTAAATACCATTTGGAGGCATTTAATGTTTGAGCAAAAACGGCTGATTTTCGACAAAAGAGATAACACCCCCCCATTACGTCATGCTTCAGAAATGTGGAAAATGGTCCGTTTTCAAATGTTTTATTTTTGAACGTCAGTTCACATTTGTAGGTGGATCATCAGTGTTAGAGCTAAAATTAGCATGTTTAAAGTGATTTTCATGCTTCCAGGGGCTCGGGAAGTGAAATAAATACCATTTGGAGGCATTTAATGTTCGAGCAAAAACGGCTGATTTTCGACAAAAGAGATAACACCCCCCTATTACGTCATGCTTCAGAAATGTGGAAAATGGTCCGTTTTCAAATGTTTTATTTTTGAACGTCAGTTCACATTTGTAGGTGGATCATCAGTCTTAGAGCTAAAATTAGCATGTTTAAAGTGATTTTCATGCTTCCAGGGGCTCGGGAAGTTAATTAAATACCATTTGGAGGCATTTAATGTTCGAGCAAAAACGGCTGATTTTCGACAAAAGAGATAACACCCCCCCATTACGTCATGCTTCAGAAATGTGAAAAATGGTCCGTTTTCAAATGTTTTATTTTTGAACGTCAGTTCACATTTGTAGGTGGATCATCAGTGTTAGAGCTAAAATTAGCATGTTTAAAGTGATTTTCCTGCTTCCAGGGGCTCGGGAAGTTAATTAAATACCATTTGGAGGCATTTAATGTTCGAGCAAAAACGGCTGATTTTCGACAAAAGAGATAACACCCCCCCATTACGTCATGCTTCAGAAATGTGGAAAATGGTCCGTTTTCAAATGTTTTATTTTTGAAAGTCAGTTCACATTTGTAGGTGGATCATCAGTGTTAGAGCTAAAATTAGCATGTTTAAAGTGATTTTCATGCTTCCAGGGGCCCAAAACACAAGATTTATGGAATGGTTAAAAGTGCATGAAAATGGCCAATTTACTCACTCTGAGTTCTCAAAAAGGGTTTCTTCACCCCGGGAAGTTAATTAAATACCATTTGGAGGCATTTAATGTTCGAGCAAAAACGGCTGATTTTCGACAAAAGAGATAACACCCCCCTATTACGTCATGCTTCAGAAATGTGGAAAATGGTCCGTTTTCAAATGTTTTATTTTTGAACGTCAGTTCACATTTGTAGGTGGATCATCAGTGTTAGAGCTAAAATTAGCATGTTTAAAGTGATTTTCATGCTTCCAGGGGCTCGGGAAGTTAATTAAATACCATTTGGAGGCATTTAATGTTCGAGCAAAAACGGCTGATTTTCGACAAAAGAGATAACACCCCCCCATTACGTCATGCTTCAGAAATGTGGAAAATGGTCCGTTTTCAAATGTTTTATTTTTGAACGTCAGTTCACATTTGTAGGTGGATCATCAGTGTTAGAGCTAAAATTAGCATGTTTAAAGTGATTTTCATGCTTCCAGGGGCTCGGGAAGTTAATTAAATACCATTTGGAGGCATTTAATGTTCGAGCAAAAACGGCTGATTTTCGACAAAAGAGATAACACCCCCCCATTACGTCATGCTTCAGAAATGTGGAAAATGGTCTGTTTTCAAATGTTTTATTTTTGAACGTCAGTTCACATTTGTAGGTGGATCATCAGTGTTAGAGCTAAAATTAGCATGTTTAAAGTGACTTTCATGCTTCCAGGGGCTCGGGAAGTGAAATAAATACCATTTGGAGGCATTTAATGTTCGAGCAAAAACGGCTGATTTTCGACAAAAGAGATAACACCCCCCCATTACGTCATGCTTCAGAAATGTGGAAAAGGGTCCGTTTTCAAATGTTTTATTTTTGAACGTCAGTTCACATTTGTAGGTGGATCATCAGTGTTAGAGCTAAAATTAGCATGTTTAAAGTGATTTTCATGCTTCCAGGGGCTCGGGAAGTTAATTAAATACCATTTGGCGGCATTTAATGTTCGAGCAAAAACGGCTGATTTTCGACAAAAGAGATAACACCCCCCCATTACGTCATGCTTCAGATATGTGGAAAATGGTCCGTTTTCAAATGTTTTATTTTTGAACGTCAGTTCACATTTGTAGGTGGATCATCAGTGTTAGAGCTAAAATTAGCATGTTTAAAGTGATTTTCATGCTTCCAGGGACCCAAAACACAAGATTTATGGAATGGTTAAAAGTGCATGAAAATGGCCAATTTACTCACTCTGAGTTCTCAAAAAGGGTTTCTTCACCCCGGGAAGTTAATTAAATACCATTTGGAGGCATTTAATGTTCGAGCAAAAACGGCTGATTTTCGACAAAAGAGATAACACCCCCCCATTACGTCATGCTTCAGAAATGTGGAAAATGGTCCGTTTTCAAATGTTTTATTTTTGAACGTCAGTTCACATTTGTAGGTGGATCATCAGTGTTAGAGCTAAAATTAGCATGTTTAAAGTGATTTTCATGCTTCCAGGGGCTCGGGAAGTTAATTAAATACCATTTGGAGGCATTTAATGTTCGAGCAAAAACGGCTGATTTTCGACAAAAGAGATAACACCCCCCCATTACGTCATGCTTCAGAAATGTGGAAAATGGTCCGTTTTCAAATGTTTTATTTTTGAACGTCAGTTCACATTTGTAGGTGGATCATCAGTGTTAGAGCTAAAATTAGCATGTTTAAAGTGATTTTCATGCTTCCAGGGGCCCAAAACACAAGATTTATGGAATGGTTAAAAGTGCATGAAAATGGCCAATTTACTCACTCTGAGTTCTCAAAAAGAGTTTCTTCACCCCGGGAAGTGAAATAAATACCATTTGGAGGGATTTAATGTTCGAGCAAAAATGGCTGATTTTCGGCAAAAGAGATAACACCCCCCCATTACGTCATGCTTCAGAAATGTGGAAAATGGTCCGTTTTCAAATGTTTTATTTTTGAACGTCAGTTCACATTTGTAGGTGGATCATCAGTGTTAGAGCTAAAATTAGCATGTTTAAAGTGATTTTCATGCTTCCAGGGGCTCGGGAAGTGAAATAAATACCATTTGGAGGCATTTAATGTTCGAGCAAAAACGGCTGATTTTCGACAAAAGAGATAACACCCCCCCATTACGTCATGCTTCAGAAATGTGGAAAATGGTCCGTTTTCAAATGTTTTATTTTTGAACGTCAGTTCACATTTGTAGGTGGATCATCAGTGTTAGAGCTAAAATTAGCATGTTTAAAGTGATTTTCATGCTTCCAGGGGCTCGGGAAGTAAAATAAATACCATTTGGAGGCATTTAATGTTCGAGCAAAAACGGCTGATTTTCGACAAAAGAGATAACACCCCCCCATTACGTCATGCTTCAGAAATGTGGAAAATGGTCCGTTTTCAAATGTTTTATTTTTGAACGTCAGTTCACATTTGTAGGTGGATCATCAGTGTTAGAGCTAAAATTAGCATGTTTAAAGTGATTTTCATGCTTCCAGGGGCCCAAAACACAAGATTTATGGAATGGTTAAAAGTGCATGAAAATGGCCAATTTACTCACTCTGAGTTCTCAAAAAGGGTTTCTTCACCCCGGGAAGTTAATTAAATACCATTTGGAGGCATTTAATGTTCGAGCAAAAACGGCTGATTTTCGACAAAAGAGATAACACCCCCCCATTACGTCATGCTTCAGAAATGTGGAAAATGGTCCGTTTTCAAATGTTTTATTTTTGAACGTCAGTTCACATTTGTAGGTGGATCATCAGTGTTAGAGCTAAAATTAGCATGTTTAAAGTGATTTTCATGCTTCCAGGGGCTCGGGAAGTTAATTAAATACCATTTGGAGGCATTTAATGTTCGAGCAAAAACGGCTGATTTTCGACAAAAGAGATAACACCCCCCCATTACGTCATGCTTCAGAAATGTGGAAAATGGTCAGTTTTCAAATGTTTTATTTTTGAACGTCAGTTCACATTTGTAGGTGGATCATCAGTGTTAGAGCTAAAATTAGCATGTTTAAAGTGATTTTCATGCTTCCAGGGGCCCAAAACACAAGATTTATGGAATGGTTAAAAGTGCATGAAAATGGCCAATTTACTCACTCTGAGTTCTCAAAAAGGGTTTCTTCACCCCGGGAAGTTAATTAAATACCATTTGGAGGCATTTAATGTTCGAGCAAAAACGGCTGATTTTCGACAAAAGAGATAACACCCCCCCATTACGTCATGCTTCAGAAATGTGGAAAATGGTCCGTTTTCAAATGTTTTATTTTTGAACGTCAGTTCACATTTGTAGGTGGATCATCAGTGTTAGAGCTAAAATTAGCATGTTTAAAGTGATTTTCATGCTTCCAGGGGCTCGGGAAGTTAATTAAATACCATTTGGAGGCATTTAATGTTCGAGCAAAAACGGCTGATTTTCGACAAAAGAGATAACACCCCCCCATTACGTCATGCTTCAGAAATGTGGAAAATGGTCCGTATTCAAATGTTTTATTTTTGAACGTCAGTTCACATTTGTAGGTGGATCATCAGTGTTAGAGCTAAAATTAGCATGTTTAAAGTGATTTTCATGCTTCCAGGGGCCCAAAACACAAGATTTATGGAATGGTTAAAAGTGCATGAAAATGGCCAATTTACTCACTCTGAGTTCTCAAAAAGGGTTTCTTCACCCCGGGAAGTTAATTAAATACCATTTGGAGGCATTTAATGTTCGAGCAAAAACGGCTGATTTTCGACAAAAGAGATAACACCCCCCCATTACGTCATGCTTCAGAAATGTGGAAAATGGTCCGTTTTCAAATGTTTTATTTTTGAACGTCAGTTCACATTTGTAGGTGGATCATCAGTGTTAGAGCTAAAATTAGCATGTTTAAAGTGATTTTCATGCTTCCAGGGGCTCGGGAAGTTAATTAAATACCATTTGGAGGCATTTAATGTTCGAGCAAAAACGGCAGATTTTCGACAAAAGAGATAACACCCCCCCATTACGTCATACTTCAGAAATGTGGAAAATGGTCCGTTTTCAAATGTTTTATTTTTGAACGTCAGTTCACATTTGTAGGTGGATCATCAGTGTTAGAGCTAAAATTAGCATGTTTAAAGTGATTTTCATGCTTCCAGGGGCTCGGGAAGTGAAATAAATACCATTTGGAGGCATTTAATGTTCGAGCAAAAACGGCTGATTTTCGACAAAAGAGATAACACCCCCCCATTACGTCATGCTTCAGAAATGTGGAAAATGGTCCGTTTTCAAATGTTTTATTTTTGAACGTCAGTT
This sequence comes from Lissotriton vulgaris, assembly GCF_964263255.1. Lineage (NCBI taxonomy): Eukaryota > Metazoa > Chordata > Amphibia > Caudata > Salamandridae > Lissotriton > Lissotriton vulgaris. The sequence continues at coordinate 72,585 of NW_028253594.1, read as the reverse complement.
CACATTTGTAGGTGGATCATCAGTCTTAGAGCTAAAATTAGCATGTTTAAAGTGATTTTCATGCTTCCAGGGGCTCGGGAAGTTAATTAAATACCATTTGGAGGCATTTAATGTTCGAGCAAAAACGGCTGATTTTCGACAAAAGAGATAACACCCCCCCATTACGTCATGCTTCAGAAATGTGGAAAATGGTCCGTTTTCAAATGTTTTATTTTTGAACGTCAGTTCACATTTGTAGGTGGATCATCAGTGTTAGAGCTAAAATTAGCATGTTTAAAGTGATTTTCATGCTTCCAGGGGCTCGGGAAGTTAATTAAATACCATTTGGAGGCATTTAATGTTCGAGCAAAAACGGCTGATTTTCGACAAAAGAATTAGCATGTTTAAAGTGATTTTCATGCTTCCAGGGGCCCAACACACAAGATTTATGGAATGGTTAAAAGTGCATGAAAATGGCCAATTTACTCACTCTGAGTTCTCAAAAAGGGTTTCTTCACCCCGGGAAGTTAATTAAATACCATTTGGAGGCATTTAATGTTCGAGCAAAAACGGCTGATTTTCGACAAAAGAGATAACACCCCCCCATTACGTCATGCTTCAGAAATGTGGAAAATGGTCCGTTTTCAAATGTTTTATTTTTGAACGTCAGTTCACATTTGTAGGTGGATCATCAGTGTTAGAGCTAAAATTAGCATGTTTAAAGTGATTTTCATGCTTCCAGGGGCTCGGGAAGTTAATTAAATACCATTTGGAGGCATTTAATGTTCGAGCAAAAACGGCTGATTTTCGACAAAAGAGATAACACCCCCCCATTACGTCATGCTTCAGAAATGTGGAAAATGGTCCGTTTTCAAATGTTTTATTTTTGAACGTCAGTTCACATTTGTAGGTGGATCATCAGTGTTAGAGCTAAAATTAGCATGTTTAAAGTGATTTTCATGCTTCCAGGGGCTCGGGAAGTGAAATAAATACCATTTGGAGACATTTAATGTTCGAGCAAAAACGGCTGATTTTCGACAAAAGAGATAACACCCCCCCATTACGTCATGCTTCAGAAATGTAGAAAATGGTCCGTTTTCAAATGTTTTATTTTTGAACGTCAGTTCACATTTGTAGGTGGATCATCAGTGTTAGAGCTAAAATTAGCATGTTTAAAGTGATTTTCATGCTTCCAGGGGCTCGGGAAGTTAATTAAATACCATTTGGAGGCATTTAATGTTCGAGCAAAAACGGCTGATTTTCGACAAAAGAGATAACACCCCCCCATTACGTCATGCTTCAGAAATGTGGAAAATGGTCCGTTTTCAAATGTTTTATTTTTGAACGTCAGTTCACATTTGTAGGTGGATCATCAGTGTTAGAGCTAAAATTAGCATGTTTAAAGTGATTTTCATGCTTCCAGGGGCCCAAAACACAAGATTTATGGAATGGTTAAAAGTGCATGAAAATGGCCAATTTACTCACTCTGAGTTCTCAAAAAGGGTTTCTTCACCCCGGGAAGTGAAATAAATACCATTTGGAGGCATTTAATGTTCGAGCAAAAACGGCTGATTTTCGACAAAAGAGATAACACCCCCCCATTACGTCATGCTTCAGAAATGTGGAAAATGGTCCGTTTTCAAATGTTTTATTTTTGAACGTCAGTTCACATTTGTAGGTGGATCATCAGTGTTAGAGCTAAAATTAGCATGTATAAAGTGATTTTCATGCTTCCAGGGGCTCGGGAAGTTAATTAAATACCATTTGGAGGCATTTAATGTTCGAGCAAAAACGGCTGATTTTCGACAAAAGAGATAACACCCCCCCATTACGTCATGCTTCAGAAATGTGTAAAATGGTCCGTTTTCAAATGTTTTATTTTTGAACGTCAGTTCACATTTGTAGATGGATCATCAGTGTTAGAGCTAAAATTAGCATGTTTAAAGTGATTTTCATGCTTCCAGGGGCCCAAAACACAAGATTTATGGAATGGTTAAAAGTGCATGAAAATGGCCAATTTACTCACTCTGAGTTCTCAAAAAGGGTTTCTTCACCCCGGGAAGTGAAATAAATACCATTTGGAGGCATTTAATGTTCGAGCAAAAACGGCTGATTTTCGACAAAAGAGATAACACCCCCCCATTACGTCATGCTTCAGAAATGTGGAAAATGGTCCGTTTTCAAATGTTTTATTTTTGAACGTCAGTTCACATTTGTAGGTGGATCATCAGTGTTAGAGCTAAAATTAGCATGTTTAAAGTGATTTTCATGCTTCCAGGGGCTCGGGAAGTTAATTAAATACCACTTGGAGGCATTTAATGTTCGAGCAAAAACGGATGATTTTCGACAAAAGAGATAACACCCCCCCCATTACGTCATGCTTCAGAAATGTGGAAAATGGTCCGTTTTCAAATGTTTTATTTTTGAACGTCAGTTCACATTTGTAGGTGGATCATCAGTCTTAGAGCTAAAATTAGCATGTTTAAAGTGATTTTCATGCTTCCAGGGGCTCGGGAAGTTAATTAAATACCATTTGGAGGCATTTAATGTTCGAGCAAAAACGGCTGATTTTCGACAAAAGAGATAACACCCCCCCATTACGTCATGCTTCAGAAATGTGGAAAATGGTCCGTTTTCAAATGTTTTATTTTTGAACGTCAGTTCACATTTGTAGGTGGATCATCAGTGTTAGAGCTAAAATTAGCATGTTTAAAGTGATTTTCATGCTTCCAGGGGCTCGGGAAGTTAATTAAATACCATTTGGAGGCATTTAATGTTCGAGCAAAAACGGCTGATTTTCGACAAAAGAGATAACACCCCCCCATTACGTCATGCTTCAGAAATGTGGAAAATGGTCCGTTTTCAAATGTTTTATTTTTGAACGTCAGTTCACATTTGTAGGTGGATCATCAGTGTTAGAGCTAAAATTAGCATGTTTAAAGTGATTTTCATGCTTCCAGGGGCCCAAAACACAAGATTTATGGAATGGTTAAAAGTGCATGAAAATTGCCAATTTACTCACTCTGAGTTCTCAAAAAGGGTTTCTTCACCCCGGGAAGTTAATTAAATACCATTTGGAGGCATTTAATGTTCGAGCAAAAACGGCTGATTTTCGACAAAAGAGATAACACCCCCCATTACGTCATGCTTCAGAAATGTGGAAAATGGTCCGTTTTCAAATGTTTTATTTTTGAACGTCAGTTCACATTTGTAGGTGGATCATCAGTGTTAGAGCTAAAATTAGCATGTTTAAAGTGATTTTCATGCTTCCAGGGGCTCGGGAAGTTAATTAAATACCATTTGGAGGCATTTAATGTTCGAGCAAAAACGGCTGATTTTCGACAAAAGAGATAACACCCCCCCATTACGTCATGCTTCAGAAATGTGGAAAATGGTCCGTTTTCAAATGTTTTATTTTTGAACGTCAGTTCACATTTGTAGGTGGATCATCAGTGTTAGAGCTAAAATTAGCATGTTTAAAGTGATTTTCATGCTTCCAGGGGCTCGGGAAGTGAAATAAATACCATTTGGAGACATTTAATGTTCGAGCAAAAACGGCTGATTTTCGACAAAAGAGATAACACCCCCCCATTACGTCATGCTTCAGAAATGTGGAAAATGGTCCGTTTTCAAATGTTTTATTTTTGAACGTCAGTTCACATTTGTAGGTGGATCATCAGTGTTAGAGCTAAAATTAGCATGTTTAAAGTGATTTTCATGCTTCCAGGGGCTCGGGAAGTTAATTAAATACCATTTGGAGGCATTTAATGTTCGAGCAAAAACGGCTGATTTTCGACAAAAGAGATAACACCCCCCCATTACGTCATGCTTCAGAAATGTGGAAAATGGTCCGTTTTCAAATGTTTTATTTTTGAACGTCAGTTCACATTTGTAGGTGGATCATCAGTGTTAGAGCTAAAATTAGCATGTTTAAAGTGATTTTCATGCTTCCAGGGGCCCAAAACACAAGATTTATGGAATGGTTAAAAGTGCATGAAAATGGCCAATTTACTCACTCTGAGTTCTCAAAAAGGGTTTCTTCACCCCGGGAAGTTGATTAAATACCATTTGGAGGCATTTAATGTTCGAGCAAAAACGGCTGATTTTCGACAAAAGAGATAACACCCCCCCATTACGTCATGCTTCAGAAATGTGGAAAATGGTCCGTTTTCAAATGTTTTATTTTTGAACGTCAGTTCACATTTGTAGGTGGATCATCAGTGTTAGAGCTAAAATTAGCATGTTTAAAGTGATTTTCATGCTTCCAGGGGCTCGGGAAGTTAATTAAATACCATTTGGAGGCATTTAATGTTCGAGCAAAAACGGCTGATTTTCGACAAAAGAGATAACACCCCCCATTACGTCATGCTTCAGAAATGTGGAAAATGGTCCGTTTTCAAATGTTTTATTTTTGAACGTCAGTTCACATTTGTAGGTGGATCATCAGTGTTAGAGCTAAAATTAGCATGTTTAAAGTGATTTTCATGCTTCCAGGGGCTCGGGAAGTTAATTAAATACCATTTGGAGGCATTTAATGTTCGAGCAAAAACGGCTGATTTTCGACAAAAGAGATAACACCCCCCCATTACGTCATGCTTCAGAAATGTGGAAAATGGTCCGTTTTCAAATGTTTTATTTTTGAACGTCAGTTCACATTTGTAGGTGGATCACCAGTGTTAGAGCTAAAATTAGCATGTTTAAAGTGATTTTCATGCTTCCAGGGGCTCGGGAAGTTAATTAAATACCATTTGGAGGCATTTAATGTTCGAGCAAAAACGGCTGATTTTCGACAAAAGAGATAACACCCCCCCATTACGTCATGCTTCAGAAATGTGGAAAATGGTCCGTTTTCAAATGTTTTATTTTTTGAACGTCAGTTCACATTTGTAGGTGGATCATCAGTGTTAGAGCTAAAATTAGCATGTTTAAAGTGATTTTCATGCTTCCAGGGGCTCGGGAAGTTAATTAAATACCATTTGGAGGCATTTAATGTTTGAGCAAAAACGGCTGATTTTCGACAAAAGAGATAACACCCCCCCATTACGTCATGCTTCAGAAATGTGGAAAATGGTCCGTTTTCAAATGTTTTATTTTTGAACGTCAGTTCACATTTGTAGGTGGATCATCAGTGTTAGAGCTAAAATTAGCATGTTTAAAGTGATTTTCATGCTTCCAGGGGCTCGGGAAGTGAAATAAATACCATTTGGAGGCATTTAATGTTCGAGCAAAAACGGCTGATTTTCGACAAAAGAGATAACACCCCCCTATTACGTCATGCTTCAGAAATGTGGAAAATGGTCCGTTTTCAAATGTTTTATTTTTGAACGTCAGTTCACATTTGTAGGTGGATCATCAGTCTTAGAGCTAAAATTAGCATGTTTAAAGTGATTTTCATGCTTCCAGGGGCTCGGGAAGTTAATTAAATACCATTTGGAGGCATTTAATGTTCGAGCAAAAACGGCTGATTTTCGACAAAAGAGATAACACCCCCCCATTACGTCATGCTTCAGAAATGTGAAAAATGGTCCGTTTTCAAATGTTTTATTTTTGAACGTCAGTTCACATTTGTAGGTGGATCATCAGTGTTAGAGCTAAAATTAGCATGTTTAAAGTGATTTTCCTGCTTCCAGGGGCTCGGGAAGTTAATTAAATACCATTTGGAGGCATTTAATGTTCGAGCAAAAACGGCTGATTTTCGACAAAAGAGATAACACCCCCCCATTACGTCATGCTTCAGAAATGTGGAAAATGGTCCGTTTTCAAATGTTTTATTTTTGAAAGTCAGTTCACATTTGTAGGTGGATCATCAGTGTTAGAGCTAAAATTAGCATGTTTAAAGTGATTTTCATGCTTCCAGGGGCCCAAAACACAAGATTTATGGAATGGTTAAAAGTGCATGAAAATGGCCAATTTACTCACTCTGAGTTCTCAAAAAGGGTTTCTTCACCCCGGGAAGTTAATTAAATACCATTTGGAGGCATTTAATGTTCGAGCAAAAACGGCTGATTTTCGACAAAAGAGATAACACCCCCCCATTACGTCATGCTTCAGAAATGTGGAAAATGGTCCGTTTTCAAATGTTTTATTTTTGAACGTCAGTTCACATTTGTAGGTGGATCATCAGTGTTAGAGCTAAAATTAGCATGTTTAAAGTGATTTTCATGCTTCCAGGGGCTCGGGAAGTTAATTAAATACCATTTGGAGGCATTTATTGTTCGAGCAAAAACGGCTGATTTTCGACAAAAGAGATAACACCCCCCCATTACGTCATGCTTCAGAAATGTGGAAAATGGTCCGTTTTCAAATGTTTTATTTTTGAACGTCAGTTCACATTTGTAGGTGGATCATCAGTGTTAGAGCTAAAATTAGCATGTTTAAAGTGATTTTCATGCTTCCAGGGGCTCGGGAAGTTAATTAAATACCATTTGGAGGCATTTAATGTTCGAGCAAAAACGGCTGATTTTCGACAAAAGAGATAACACCCCCCCATTACGTCATGCTTCAGAAATGTGGAAAATGGTCCGTTTTCAAATGTTTTATTTTTGAACGTCAGTTCACATTTGTAGGTGGATCATCAGTGTTAGAGCTAAAATTAGCATGTTTAAAGTGATTTTCATGCTTCCAGGGGCTCGGGAAGTTAATTAAATACCATTTGGAGGCATTTAATGTTCGAGCAAAAACGGCTGATTTTCGACAAAAGAGATAACACCCCCCCATTACGTCATGCTTCAGAAATGTGGAAAATGGTCTGTTTTCAAATGTTTTATTTTTGAACGTCAGTTCACATTTGTAGGTGGATCATCAGTGTTAGAGCTAAAATTAGCATGTTTAAAGTGACTTTCATGCTTCCAGGGGCTCGGGAAGTGAAATAAATACCATTTGGAGGCATTTAATGTTCGAGCAAAAACGGCTGATTTTCGACAAAAGAGATAACACCCCCCCATTACGTCATGCTTCAGAAATGTGGAAAAGGGTCCGTTTTCAAATGTTTTATTTTTGAACGTCAGTTCACATTTGTAGGTGGATCATCAGTGTTAGAGCTAAAATTAGCATGTTTAAAGTGATTTTCATGCTTCCAGGGGCTCGGGAAGTTAATTAAATACCATTTGGCGGCATTTAATGTTCGAGCAAAAACGGCTGATTTTCGACAAAAGAGATAACACGCCCCCATTACGTCATGCTTCAGATATGTGGAAAATGGTCCGTTTTCAAATGTTTTATTTTTGAACGTCAGTTCACATTTGTAGGTGGATCATCAGTGTTAGAGCTAAAATTAGCATGTTTAAAGTGATTTTCATGCTTCCAGGGACCCAAAACACAAGATTTATGGAATGGTTAAAAGTGCATGAAAATGGCCAATTTACTCACTCTGAGTTCTCAAAAAGGGTTTCTTCACCCCGGGAAGTTAATTAAATACCATTTGGAGGCATTTAATGTTCGAGCAAAAACGGCTGATTTTCGACAAAAGAGATAACACCCCCCCATTACGTCATGCTTCAGAAATGTGGAAAATGGTCCGTTTTCAAATGTTTTATTTTTGAACGTCAGTTCACATTTGTAGGTGGATCATCAGTGTTAGAGCTAAAATTAGCATGTTTAAAGTGATTTTCATGCTTCCAGGGGCTCGGGAAGTTAATTAAATACCATTTGGAGGCATTTAATGTTCGAGCAAAAACGGCTGATTTTCGACAAAAGAGATAACACCCCCCCATTACGTCATGCTTCAGAAATGTGGAAAATGGTCCGTTTTCAAATGTTTTATTTTTGAACGTCAGTTCACATTTGTAGGTGGATCATCAGTGTTAGAGCTAAAATTAGCATGTTTAAAGTGATTTTCATGCTTCCAGGGGCCCAAAACACAAGATTTATGGAATGGTTAAAAGTGCATGAAAATGGCCAATTTACTCACTCTGAGTTCTCAAAAAGAGTTTCTTCACCCCGGGAAGTGAAATAAATACCATTTGGAGGGATTTAATGTTCGAGCAAAAATGGCTGATTTTCGGCAAAAGAGATAACACCCCCCCATTACGTCATGCTTCAGAAATGTGGAAAATGGTCCGTTTTCAAATGTTTTATTTTTGAACGTCAGTTCACATTTGTAGGTGGATCATCAGTGTTAGAGCTAAAATTAGCATGTTTAAAGTGATTTTCATGCTTCCAGGGGCTCGGGAAGTGAAATAAATACCATTTGGAGGCATTTAATGTTCGAGCAAAAACGGCTGATTTTCGACAAAAGAGATAACACCCCCCCATTACGTCATGCTTCAGAAATGTGGAAAATGGTCCGTTTTCAAATGTTTTATTTTTGAACGTCAGTTCACATTTGTAGGTGGATCATCAGTGTTAGAGCTAAAATTAGCATGTTTAAAGTGATTTTCATGCTTCCAGGGGCTCGGGAAGTAAAATAAATACCATTTGGAGGCATTTAATGTTCGAGCAAAAACGGCTGATTTTCGACAAAAGAGATAACACCCCCCCATTACGTCATGCTTCAGAAATGTGGAAAATGGTCCGTTTTCAAATGTTTTATTTTTGAACGTCAGTTCACATTTGTAGGTGGATCATCAGTGTTAGAGCTAAAATTAGCATGTTTAAAGTGATTTTCATGCTTCCAGGGGCCCAAAACACAAGATTTATGGAATGGTTAAAAGTGCATGAAAATGGCCAATTTACTCACTCTGAGTTCTCAAAAAGGGTTTCTTCACCCCGGGAAGTTAATTAAATACCATTTGGAGGCATTTAATGTTCGAGCAAAAACGGCTGATTTTCGACAAAAGAGATAACACCCCCCCATTACGTCATGCTTCAGAAATGTGGAAAATGGTCCGTTTTCAAATGTTTTATTTTTGAACGTCAGTTCACATTTGTAGGTGGATCATCAGTGTTAGAGCTAAAATTAGCATGTTTAAAGTGATTTTCATGCTTCCAGGGGCTCGGGAAGTTAATTAAATACCATTTGGAGGCATTTAATGTTCGAGCAAAAACGGCTGATTTTCGACAAAAGAGATAACACCCCCCCATTACGTCATGCTTCAGAAATGTGGAAAATGGTCAGTTTTCAAATGTTTTATTTTTGAACGTCAGTTCACATTTGTAGGTGGATCATCAGTGTTAGAGCTAAAATTAGCATGTTTAAAGTGATTTTCATGCTTCCAGGGGCCCAAAACACAAGATTTATGGAATGGTTAAAAGTGCATGAAAATGGCCAATTTACTCACTCTGAGTTCTCAAAAAGGGTTTCTTCACCCCGGGAAGTTAATTAAATACCATTTGGAGGCATTTAATGTTCGAGCAAAAACGGCTGATTTTCGACAAAAGAGATAACACCCCCCCATTACGTCATGCTTCAGAAATGTGGAAAATGGTCCGTTTTCAAATGTTTTATTTTTGAACGTCAGTTCACATTTGTAGGTGGATCATCAGTGTTAGAGCTAAAATTAGCATGTTTAAAGTGATTTTCATGCTTCCAGGGGCTCGGGAAGTTAATTAAATACCATTTGGAGGCATTTAATGTTCGAGCAAAAACGGCTGATTTTCGACAAAAGAGATAACACCCCCCCATTACGTCATGCTTCAGAAATGTGGAAAATGGTCCGTATTCAAATGTTTTATTTTTGAACGTCAGTTCACATTTGTAGGTGGATCATCAGTGTTAGAGCTAAAATTAGCATGTTTAAAGTGATTTTCATGCTTCCAGGGGCCCAAAACACAAGATTTATGGAATGGTTAAAAGTGCATGAAAATGGCCAATTTACTCACTCTGAGTTCTCAAAAAGGGTTTCTTCACCCCGGGAAGTTAATTAAATACCATTTGGAGGCATTTAATGTTCGAGCAAAAACGGCTGATTTTCGACAAAAGAGATAACACCCCCCCATTACGTCATGCTTCAGAAATGTGGAAAATGGTCCGTTTTCAAATGTTTTATTTTTGAACGTCAGTTCACATTTGTAGGTGGATCATCAGTGTTAGAGCTAAAATTAGCATGTTTAAAGTGATTTTCATGCTTTCAGGGGCTCGGGAAGTTAATTAAATACCATTTGGAGGCATTTAATGTTCGAGCAAAAACGGCTGATTTTCGACAAAAGAGATAACACCCCCCCATTACGTCATGCTTCAGAAATGTGGAAAATGGTCCGTTTTCAAATGTTTTATTTTTGAACGTCAGTTCACATTTGTAGGTGGATCATCAGTGTTAGAGCTAAAATTAGCATGTTTAAAGTGATTTTCATGCTTCCAGGGGCTCGGGAAGTTAATTAAATACCATTTGGAGGCATTTAATGTTCGAGCAAAAACGGCTGATTTTCGACAAAAGAGATAACACCCCCCCATTACGTCATGCTTCAGAAATGTGGAAAATGGTCCGTTTTCAAATGTTTTATTTTTGAACGTCAGTTCACATTTGTAGGTGGATCATCAGTGTTAGAGCTAAAATTAGCATGTTTAAAGTGATTTTCATGCTTCCAGGGGCTCGGGAAGTTAATTAAATACCATTTGGAGGCATTTAATGTTCGAGCAAAAACGGCTGATTTTCGACAAAAGAGATAACACCCCCCCATTACGTCATGCTTCAGAAATGTGGAAAATGGTCCGTTTTCAAATGTTTTATTTTTGAACGTCAGTTCACATTTGTAGATGGATCATCAGTGTTAGAGCTAAAATTGGCATGTTTAAAGTGATTTTCATGCTTCAAGGGGCTCGGGAAGTGAAATAAATACCATTTGGAGGCATTTAATGTTCGAGCAAAAACGGCTGATTTTCGACAAAAGAGATAACACCCCCCCATTACGTCATGCTTCAGAAATGTGGAAAATGGTCCGTTTTCAAATGTTTTATTTTTGAACGTCAGTTCACATTTGTAGGTGGATCATCAGTGTTAGAGCTAAAATTAGCATGTTTAAAGTGATTTTCATGCTTCCAGGGGCTCGGGAAGTTAATTAAATACCATTTGGAGGCATTTAATGTTCGAGCAAAAACGGCTGATTTTCGACAAAAGAGATAACACCCCCCCATTACGTCATGCTTCAGAAATGTGGAAAATGGTCCGTTTTCAAATGTTTTATTTTTGAACGTCAGTTCACATTTGTAGGTGGATCATCAGTGTTAGAGCTAAAATTAGCATGTTTAAAGTGATTTTCATGCTTCCAGGGGCCCAAAACACAAGATTTATGGAATGGTTAAAAGTGCATGAAAATGGCCAATTTACTCACTCTGAGTTCTCAAAAAGGGTTTCTTCACCCCGGGAAGTTAATTAAATACCATTTGGAGGCATTTAATGTTCGAGCAAAAACGGCTGATTTTCGACAAAAGAGATAACACCCCCCCATTACGTCATGCTTCAGAAATGTGGAAAATGGTCCGTTTTCAAATGTTTTATTTTTGAACGTCAGTTCACATTTGTAGGTGGATCATCAGTGTTAGAGCTAAAATGAGCATGTTTAAAGTGATTTTCATGCTTCCAGGGGCCCAAAACACAAGATTTATGGAATGGTTAAAAGTGCATGAAAATGGCCAATTTACTCACTCTGAGTTCTCAAAAAGGGTTTCTTCACCCCGGGAAGTTAATTAAATACCATTTGGAGGCATTTAATGTTCGAGCAAAAACGGCTGATTTTCGACAAAAGAGATAACACCCCCCCATTACGTCATGCTTCAGAAATGTGGAAAATGGTCCGTTTTCAAATGTTTTATTTTTGAACGTCAGTTCACATTTGTAGGTGGATCATCAGTGTTAGAGCTAAAATTAGCATGTTTAAAGTGATTTTCATGCTTCCAGGGGCTCGGGAAGTTAATTAAATACCATTTGGAGGCATTTATTGTTCGAGCAAAAACGGCTGATTTTCGACAAAAGAGATAACACCCCCCCATTACGTCATGCTTCAGAAATGTGGAAAATGGTCCGTTTTCAAATGTTTTATTTTTGAACGTCAGTTCACATTTGTAGGTGGATCATCAGTGTTAGAGCTAAAATTAGCATGTTTAAAGTGATTTTCATGCTTCCAGGGGCTCGGGAAGTTAATTAAATACCATTTGGAGGCATTTAATGTTCGAGCAAAAACGGCTGATTTTCGACAAAAGAGATAACACCCCCCCATTACGTCATGCTTCAGAAATGTGGAAAATGGTCCGTTTTCAAATGTTTTATTTTTGAACGTCAGTTCACATTTGTAGGTGGATCATCAGTGTTAGAGCTAAAATTAGCATGTTTAAAGTGATTTTCATGCTTCCAGGGGCTCGGGAAGTTAATTAAATACCATTTGGAGGCATTTAATGTTCGAGCAAAAACGGCTGATTTTCGACAAAAGAGATAACACCCCCCCATTACGTCATGCTTCAGAAATGTGGAAAATGGTCTGTTTTCAAATGTTTTATTTTTGAACGTCAGTTCACATTTGTAGGTGGATCATCAGTGTTAGAGCTAAAATTAGCATGTTTAAAGTGACTTTCATGCTTCCAGGGGCTCGGGAAGTGAAATAAATACCATTTGGAGGCATTTAATGTTCGAGCAAAAACGGCTGATTTTCGACAAAAGAGATAACACCCCCCCATTACGTCATGCTTCAGAAATGTGGAAAAGGGTCCGTTTTCAAATGTTTTATTTTTGAACGTCAGTTCACATTTGTAGGTGGATCATCAGTGTTAGAGCTAAAATTAGCATGTTTAAAGTGATTTTCATGCTTCCAGGGGCTCGGGAAGTTAATTAAATACCATTTGGCGGCATTTAATGTTCGAGCAAAAACGGCTGATTTTCGACAAAAGAGATAACACGCCCCCATTACGTCATGCTTCAGATATGTGGAAAATGGTCCGTTTTCAAATGTTTTATTTTTGAACGTCAGTTCACATTTGTAGGTGGATCATCAGTGTTAGAGCTAAAATTAGCATGTTTAAAGTGATTTTCATGCTTCCAGGGACCCAAAACACAAGATTTATGGAATGGTTAAAAGTGCATGAAAATGGCCAATTTACTCACTCTGAGTTCTCAAAAAGGGTTTCTTCACCCCGGGAAGTTAATTAAATACCATTTGGAGGCATTTAATGTTCGAGCAAAAACGGCTGATTTTCGACAAAAGAGATAACACCCCCCCATTACGTCATGCTTCAGAAATGTGGAAAATGGTCCGTTTTCAAATGTTTTATTTTTGAACGTCAGTTCACATTTGTAGGTGGATCATCAGTGTTAGAGCTAAAATTAGCATGTTTAAAGTGATTTTCATGCTTCCAGGGGCTCGGGAAGTTAATTAAATACCATTTGGAGGCATTTAATGTTCGAGCAAAAACGGCTGATTTTCGACAAAAGAGATAACACCCCCCCATTACGTCATGCTTCAGAAATGTGGAAAATGGTCCGTTTTCAAATGTTTTATTTTTGAACGTCAGTTCACATTTGTAGGTGGATCATCAGTGTTAGAGCTAAAATTAGCATGTTTAAAGTGATTTTCATGCTTCCAGGGGCCCAAAACACAAGATTTATGGAATGGTTAAAAGTGCATGAAAATGGCCAATTTACTCACTCTGAGTTCTCAAAAAGAGTTTCTTCACCCCGGGAAGTGAAATAAATACCATTTGGAGGGATTTAATGTTCGAGCAAAAATGGCTGATTTTCGGCAAAAGAGATAACACCCCCCCATTACGTCATGCTTCAGAAATGTGGAAAATGGTCCGTTTTCAAATGTTTTATTTTTGAACGTCAGTTCACATTTGTAGGTGGATCATCAGTGTTAGAGCTAAAATTAGCATGTTTAAAGTGATTTTCATGCTTCCAGGGGCTCGGGAAGTGAAATAAATACCATTTGGAGGCATTTAATGTTCGAGCAAAAACGGCTGATTTTCGACAAAAGAGATAACACCCCCCCATTACGTCATGCTTCAGAAATGTGGAAAATGGTCCGTTTTCAAATGTTTTATTTTTGAACGTCAGTTCACATTTGTAGGTGGATCATCAGTGTTAGAGCTAAAATTAGCATGTTTAAAGTGATTTTCATGCTTCCAGGGGCTCGGGAAGTAAAATAAATACCATTTGGAGGCATTTAATGTTCGAGCAAAAACGGCTGATTTTCGACAAAAGAGATAACACCCCCCCATTACGTCATGCTTCAGAAATGTGGAAAATGGTCCGTTTTCAAATGTTTTATTTTTGAACGTCAGTTCACATTTGTAGGTGGATCATCAGTGTTAGAGCTAAAATTAGCATGTTTAAAGTGATTTTCATGCTTCCAGGGGCCCAAAACACAAGATTTATGGAATGGTTAAAAGTGCATGAAAATGGCCAATTTACTCACTCTGAGTTCTCAAAAAGGGTTTCTTCACCCCGGGAAGTTAATTAAATACCATTTGGAGGCATTTAATGTTCGAGCAAAAACGGCTGATTTTCGACAAAAGAGATAACACCCCCCCATTACGTCATGCTTCAGAAATGTGGAAAATGGTCCGTTTTCAAATGTTTTATTTTTGAACGTCAGTTCACATTTGTAGGTGGATCATCAGTGTTAGAGCTAAAATTAGCATGTTTAAAGTGATTTTCATGCTTCCAGGGGCTCGGGAAGTTAATTAAATACCATTTGGAGGCATTTAATGTTCGAGCAAAAACGGCTGATTTTCGACAAAAGAGATAACACCCCCCCATTACGTCATGCTTCAGAAATGTGGAAAATGGTCAGTTTTCAAATGTTTTATTTTTGAACGTCAGTTCACATTTGTAGGTGGATCATCAGTGTTAGAGCTAAAATTAGCATGTTTAAAGTGATTTTCATGCTTCCAGGGGCCCAAAACACAAGATTTATGGAATGGTTAAAAGTGCATGAAAATGGCCAATTTACTCACTCTGAGTTCTCAAAAAGGGTTTCTTCACCCCGGGAAGTTAATTAAATACCATTTGGAGGCATTTAATGTTCGAGCAAAAACGGCTGATTTTCGACAAAAGAGATAACACCCCCCCATTACGTCATGCTTCAGAAATGTGGAAAATGGTCCGTTTTCAAATGTTTTATTTTTGAACGTCAGTTCACATTTGTAGGTGGATCATCAGTGTTAGAGCTAAAATTAGCATGTTTAAAGTGATTTTCATGCTTCCAGGGGCTCGGGAAGTTAATTAAATACCATTTGGAGGCATTTAATGTTCGAGCAAAAACGGCTGATTTTCGACAAAAGAGATAACACCCCCCCATTACGTCATGCTTCAGAAATGTGGAAAATGGTCCGTATTCAAATGTTTTATTTTTGAACGTCAGTTCACATTTGTAGGTGGATCATCAGTGTTAGAGCTAAAATTAGCATGTTTAAAGTGATTTTCATGCTTCCAGGGGCCCAAAACACAAGATTTATGGAATGGTTAAAAGTGCATGAAAATGGCCAATTTACTCACTCTGAGTTCTCAAAAAGGGTTTCTTCACCCCGGGAAGTTAATTAAATACCATTTGGAGGCATTTAATGTTCGAGCAAAAACGGCTGATTTTCGACAAAAGAGATAACACCCCCCCATTACGTCATGCTTCAGAAATGTGGAAAATGGTCCGTTTTCAAATGTTTTATTTTTGAACGTCAGTTCACATTTGTAGGTGGATCATCAGTGTTAGAGCTAAAATTAGCATGTTTAAAGTGATTTTCATGCTTTCAGGGGCTCGGGAAGTTAATTAAATACCATTTGGAGGCATTTAATGTTCGAGCAAAAACGGCTGATTTTCGACAAAAGAGATAACACCCCCCCATTACGTCATGCTTCAGAAATGTGGAAAATGGTCCGTTTTCAAATGTTTTATTTTTGAACGTCAGTTCACATTTGTAGGTGGATCATCAGTGTTAGAGCTAAAATTAGCATGTTTAAAGTGATTTTCATGCTTCCAGGGGCTCGGGAAGTTAATTAAATACCATTTGGAGGCATTTAATGTTCGAGCAAAAACGGCTGATTTTCGACAAAAGAGATAACACCCCCCCATTACGTCATGCTTCAGAAATGTGGAAAATGGTCCGTTTTCAAATGTTTTATTTTTGAACGTCAGTTCACATTTGTAGGTGGATCATCAGTGTTAGAGCTAAAATTAGCATGTTTAAAGTGATTTTCATGCTTCCAGGGGCTCGGGAAGTTAATTAAATACCATTTGGAGGCATTTAATGTTCGAGCAAAAACGGCTGATTTTCGACAAAAGAGATAACACCCCCCCATTACGTCATGCTTCAGAAATGTGGAAAATGGTCCGTTTTCAAATGTTTTATTTTTGAACGTCAGTTCACATTTGTAGATGGATCATCAGTGTTAGAGCTAAAATTGGCATGTTTAAAGTGATTTTCATGCTTCAAGGGGCTCGGGAAGTGAAATAAATACCATTTGGAGGCATTTAATGTTCGAGCAAAAACGGCTGATTTTCGACAAAAGAGATAACACCCCCCCATTACGTCATGCTTCAGAAATGTGGAAAATGGTCCGTTTTCAAATGTTTTATTTTTGAACGTCAGTTCACATTTGTAGGTGGATCATCAGTGTTAGAGCTAAAATTAGCATGTTTAAAGTGATTTTCATGCTTCCAGGGGCTCGGGAAGTTAATTAAATACCATTTGGAGGCATTTAATGTTCGAGCAAAAACGGCTGATTTTCGACAAAAGAGATAACACCCCCCCATTACGTCATGCTTCAGAAATGTGGAAAATGGTCCGTTTTCAAATGTTTTATTTTTGAACGTCAGTTCACATTTGTAGGTGGATCATCAGTGTTAGAGCTAAAATTAGCATGTTTAAAGTGATTTTCATGCTTCCAGGGGCCCAAAACACAAGATTTATGGAATGGTTAAAAGTGCATGAAAATGGCCAATTTACTCACTCTGAGTTCTCAAAAAGGGTTTCTTCACCCCGGGAAGTTAATTAAATACCATTTGGAGGCATTTAATGTTCGAGCAAAAACGGCTGATTTTCGACAAAAGAGATAACACCCCCCCATTACGTCATGCTTCAGAAATGTGGAAAATGGTCCGTTTTCAAATGTTTTATTTTTGAACGTCAGTTCACATTTGTAGGTGGATCATCAGTGTTAGAGCTAAAATGAGCATGTTTAAAGTGATTTTCATGCTTCCAGGGGCCCAAAACACAAGATTTATGGAATGGTTAAAAGTGCATGAAAATGGCCAATTTACTCACTCTGAGTTCTCAAAAAGAGTTTCTTCACCCCGGGAAGTGAAATAAATACCATTTGGAGGCATTTAATGTTCGAGCAAAAATGGCTGATTTTCGACAAAAGAGATAACACCCCCCCATTACGTCATGCTTCAGAAATGTGGAAAATGGTCCGTTTTCAAATGTTTTATTTTTGAACGTCAGTTCACATTTGTAGGTGGATCATCAGTGTTAGAGCTAAAATTAGCATGTTTAAAGTGATTTTCATGCTTCCAGGGGCTCGGGAAGTGAAATAAATACCATTTGGAGGCATTTAATGTTCGAGCAAAAACGGCTGATTTTCGACAAAAGAGATAACACCCCCCCATTACGTCATGCTTCAGAAATGTGGAAAATGGTCCGTTTTCAAATGTTTTATTTTTGAACGTCAGTTCACATTTGTAGGTGGATCATCAGTGTTAGAGCTAAAATTAGCATGTTTAAAGTGATTTTCATGCTTCCAGGGGCTCGGGAAGTGAAATAAATACCATTTGGAGGCATTTAATGTTCAAGCAAAAACGGCTGATTTTCGACAAAAGAGATAACACCCCCCCATTACGTCATGCTTCAGAAATGTGGAAAATGGTCCGTTTTCAAATGTTTTATTTTTGAACGTCAGTTCACATTTGTAGGTGGATCATCAGTGTTAGAGCTAAAATTAGCATGTTTATAGTGATTTTCATGCTTCCAGGGGCCCAAAACACAAGATTTATGGAATGGTTAAAAGTGCATGAAAATGGCCAATTTACTCACTCTGAGTTCTCAAAAAGGGTTTCTTCACCCCGGGAAGTTAATTAAATACCATTTGGAGGCATTTAATGTTCAAGCAAAAACGGCTGATTTTCGACAAAAGAGATAACACCCCCCCATTACGTCATGCTTCAGAAATGTGGAAAATGGTCCGTTTTCAAATGTTTTATTTTTGAACGTCAGTTCACATTTGTAGGTGGATCATCAGTGTTAGAGCTAAAATTAGCATGTTTAAAGTGATTTTCATGCTTCCAGGGGCTCGGGAAGTTAATTAAATACCATTTGGAGGCATTTAATGTTCGAGCAAAAACGGCTGATTTTCGACAAAAGAGATAACACCCCCCCATTACGTCATGCTTCAGAAATGTGGAAAATGGTCCGTTTTCAAATGTTTTATTTTTGAACGTCAGTTCACATTTGTAGGTGGATCATCAGTGTTAGAGCTAAAATTAGCATGTTTAAAGTGATTTTCATGCTTCCAGGGGCCCAAAACACAAGATTTATGGAATGGTTAAAAGTGCATGAAAATGGCCAATTTACTCACTCTGAGTTCTCAAAAAGAGTTTCTTCACCCCGGGAAGTGAAATAAATACCATTTGGAGGCATTTAATGTTCGAGCAAAAATGGCTGATTTTCGACAAAAGAGATAACACCCCCCCATTACGTCATGCTTCAGAAATGTGGAAAATGGTCCGTTTTCAAATGTTTTATTTTTGAACGTCAGTTCACATTTGTAGGTGGATCATCAGTGTTAGAGCTAAAATTAGCATGTTTAAAGTGATTTTCATGCTTCCAGGGGCTCGGGAAGTGAAATAAATACCATTTGGAGGCATTTAATGTTCGAGCAAAAACGGCTGATTTTCGACAAAAGAGATAACACCCCCCCATTACGTCATGCTTCAGAAATGTGGAAAATGGTCCGTTTTCAAATGTTTTATTTTTGAACGTCAGTTCACATTTGTAGGTGGATCATCAGTGTTAGAGCTAAAATTAGCATGTTTAAAGTGATTTTCATGCTTCCAGGGGCTCGGGAAGTGAAATAAATACCATTTGGAGGCATTTAATGTTCGAGCAAAAACGGCTGATTTTCGACAAAAGAGATAACACCCCCCCATTACATCATGCTTCAGAAATGTGGAAAATGGTCCGTTTTCAAATGTTTTATTTTTGAACGTCAGTTCACATTTGTAGGTGGATCATCAGTGTTAGAGCTAAAATTAGCATGTTTATAGTGATTTTCATGCTTCCAGGGGCCCAAAACACAAGATTTATGGAATGGTTAAAAGTGCATGAAAATGGCCAATTTACTCACTCTGAGTTCTCAAAAAGGGTTTCTTCACCCCGGGAAGTTAATTAAATACCATTTGGAGGCATTTAATGTTCAAGCAAAAACGGCTGATTTTCGACAAAAGAGATAACACCCCCCCATTACGTCATGCTTCAGAAATGTGGAAAATGGTCCGTTTTCAAATGTTTTATTTTTGAACGTCAGTTCACATTTGTAGGTGGATCATCAGTGTTAGAGCTAAAATTAGCATGTTTAAAGTGATTTTCATGCTTCCAGGGGCTCGGGAAGTTAATTAAATACCATTTGGAGGCATTTAATGTTTGAGCAAAAACGGCTGATTTTCGACAAAAGAGATAACACCCCCCCATTACGTCATGCTTCAGAAATGTGGAAAATGGTCAGTTTTCAAATGTTTTATTTTTGAACGTCAGTTCACATTTGTAGGTGGATCATCAGTGTTAGAGCTAAAATTAGCATGTTTAAAGTGATTTTCATGCTTCCAGGGGCCCAAAACACAAGATTTATGGAATGGTTAAAAGTGCATGAAAATGGCCAATTTACTCACTCTGAGTTCTCAAAAAGGGTTTCTTCACCCCGGGAAGTTAATTAAATACCATTTGGAGGCATTTAATGTTCGAGCAAAAACGGCTGATTTTCGACAAAAGAGATAACACCCCCCCATTACGTCATGCTTCAGAAATGTGGAAAATGGTCCGTTTTCAAATGTTTTATTTTTGAACGTCAGTTCACATTTGTAGGTGGATCATCAGTGTTAGAGCTAAAATTAGCATGTTTAAAGTGATTTTCATGCTTCCAGGGGCTCGGGAAGTTAATTAAATACCATTTGGAGGCATTTAATGTTCGAGCAAAAACGGCTGATTTTCGACAAAAGAGATAACACCCCCCCATTACGTCATGCTTCAGAAATGTGGAAAATGGTCCGTTTTCAAATGTTTTATTTTTGAACGTCAGTTCACATTTGTAGGTGGATCATCAGTGTTAGAGCTAAAATTAGCATGTTTAAAGTGATTTTCATGCTTCCAGGGGCCCAAAACACAAGATTTATGGAATGGTTAAAAGTGCATGAAAATGGCCAATTTACTCACTCTGAGTTCTCAAAAAGGGTTTCTTCACCCCGGGAAGTTAATTAAATACCATTTGGAGGCATTTAATGTTCGAGCAAAAACGGCTGATTTTCGACAAAAGAGATAACACCCCCCCATTACGTCATGCTTCAGAAATGTGGAAAATGGTCCGTTTTCAAATGTTTTATTTTTGAACGTCAGTTCACATTTGTAGGTGGATCATCAGTGTTAGAGCTAAAATTAGCATGTTTAAAGTGATTTTCATGCTTCCAGGGGCTCCGGAAGTGAAATAAATACCATTTGGAGGCATTTAATGTTCGAGCAAAAACGGCTGATTTTCGACAAAAGAGATAAAACCCCCCCATTACGTCAGGCTTCAGAAATGTGGAAAATGGTCCGTTTTCAAATGTTTTATTTTTGAACGTCAGTTCACATTTGTAGGTGGATCATCAGTGTTAGAGCTAAAATTAGCATGTTTAAAGTGATTTTCATGCTTCCAGGGGCCCAAAACACAAGATTTATGGAATGGTTAAAAGTGCATGAAAATGGCCAATTTACTCACTCTGAGTTCTCAAAAAGGGTTTCTTCACCCCGGGAAGTTAATTAAATACCATTTGGAGGCATTTAATGTTCGAGCAAAAACGGCTGATTTTCGACAAAAGAGATAACACACCCCCATTACGTCATGCTTCAGAAATGTGGAAAATGGTAAGTTTTCAAATGTTTTATTTTTGAACGTCAGTTCACATTTGTAGGTGGATCATCAGTGTTAGAGCTAAAATTAGCATGTTTAAAGTGATTTTCATGCTTCCAGGGGCTCGGGAAGTTAATTAAATACCATTTGGAGGCATTTAATGTTCGAGCAAAAACGGCTGATTTTCGACAAAAGAGATAACACCCCCCCATTACGTCATGCTTCAGAAATGTGGAAAATGGTCCGTTTTCAAATGTTTTATTTTTGAACGTCAGTTCACATTTGTAGGTGGATCATCAGTGTTAGAGCTAAAATTAGCATGTTTAAAGTGATTTTCATGCTTCCAGGGGCCCAAAACACAAGATTTATGGAATGGTTAAAAGTGCATGAAAATGGCCAATTTACTCACTCTGAGTTCTCAAAAAGGGTTTCTTCACCCCGGGAAGTTAATTAAATACCATTTGGAGGCATTTAATGTTCGAGCAAAAACGGCTGATTTTCGACAAAAGAGATAACACCCCCCCATTACGTCATGCTTCAGAAATGTGGAAAATGGTCCGTTTTCAAATGTTTTATTTTTGAACGTCAGTTCACATTTGTAGGTGGATCATCAGTGTTAGAGCTAAAATTAGCATGTTTAAAGTGATTTTCATGCTTCCAGGGGCTCGGGAAGTTAATTAAATACCATTTGGAGGCATTTAATGTTCGAGCAAAAACGGCTGATTTTCGACAAAAGAGATAACACCCCCCCATTACGTCATGCTTCAGAAATGTGGAAAATGGTCCGTTTTCAAATGTTTTATTTTTGAACGTCAGTTCACATTTGTAGGTGGATCATCAGTGTTAGAGCTAAAATTAGCATGTTTAAAGTGATTTTCATGCTTCCAGGGGCCCAAAACACAAGATTTATGGAATGGTTAAAAGTGCATGAAAATGGCCAATTTACTCACTCTGAGTTCTCAAAAAGAGTTTCTTCACCCCGGGAAGTGAAATAAATACCATTTGGAGGCATTTAATGTTCGAGCAAAAATGGCTGATTTTCGGCAAAAGAGATAACACCCCCCCATTACGTCATGCTTCAGAAATGTGGAAAATGGTCCGTTTTCAAATGTTTTATTTTTGAACGTCAGTTCACATTTGTAGGTGGATCATCAGTGTTAGAGCTAAAATTAGCATGTTTAAAGTGATTTTCATGCTTCCAGGGGCTCGGGAAGTGAAATAAATACCATTTGGAGGCATTTAATGTTCGAGCAAAAACGGCTGATTTTCGACAAAAGAGATAACACCCCCCCATTACGTCATGCTTCAGAAATGTGGAAAATGGTCCGTTTTCAAATGTTTTATTTTTGAACGTCAGTTCACATTTGTAGGTGGATCATCAGTGTTAGAGCTAAAATTAGCATGTTTAAAGTGATTTTCATGCTTCCAGGGGCCCAAAACACAAGATTTATGGAATGGTTAAAAGTGCATGAAAATGGCCAATTTACTCACTCTGAGTTCTCAAAAAGAGTTTCTTCACCCCGGGAAGTGAAATAAATACCATTTGGAGGCATTTAATGTTCGAGCAAAAATGGCTGATTTTCGGCAAAAGAGATAACACCCCCCCATTACGTCATGCTTCAGAAATGTGGAAAATGGTCCGTTTTCAAATGTTTTATTTTTGAACGTCAGTTCACATTTGTAGGTGGATCATCAGTGTTAGAGCTAAAATTAGCATGTTTAAAGTGATTTTCATGCTTCCAGGGGCTCGGGAAGTGAAATAAATACCATTTGGAGGCATTTAATGTTCGAGCAAAAACGGCTGATTTTCGACAAAAGAGATAACACCCCCCCATTACGTCATGCTTCAGAAATGTGGAAAATGGTCCGTTTTCAAATGTTTTATTTTTGAACGTCAGTTCACATTTGTAGGTGGATCATCAGTGTTAGAGCTAAAATTAGCATGTTTAAAGTGATTTTCATGCGTCCAGGGGCCCAAAACACAAGATTTATGGAATGGTTAAAAGTGCATGAAAATGGCCAATTTACTCACTCTGAGTTCTCAAAAAGGGTTTCTTCACCCCGGGAAGTTAATTAAATACCATTTGGAGGCATTTAATGTTCGAGCAAAAACGGCTGATTTTCGACAAAAGAGATAACACCCCCCCCATTACGTCATGCTTCAGAAATGTGGAAAATGGTCCGTTTTCAAATGTTTTATTTTTGAACGTCAGTTCACATTTGTAGGTGGATCATCAGTGTTAGAGCTAAAATTAGCATGTTTAAAGTGATTTTCATGCTTCCAGGGGCTCGGGAAGTTAATTAAATACCATTTGGAGGCATTTAATGTTCGAGCAAAAACGGCTGATTTTCGACAAAAGAGATAACACCCCCCCATTACGTCATGCTTCAGAAATGTGGAAAATGGTCAGTTTTCAAATGTTTTATTTTTGAACGTCAGTTCACATTTGTAGGTGGATCATCAGTGTTAGAGCTAAAATTAGCATGTTTAAAGTGATTTTCATGCTTCCAGGGGCCCAAAACACAAGATTTATGGAATGGTTAAAAGTGCATGAAAATGGCCAATTTACTCACTCTGAGTTCTCAAAAAGGGTTTCTTCACCCCGGGAAGTTAATTAAATACCATTTGGAGGCATTTAATGTTCGAGCAAAAACGGCTGATTTTCGACAAAAGAGATAACACCCCCCCATTACGTCATGCTTCAGAAATGTGGAAAATGGTCCGTTTTCAAATGTTTTATTTTTGAACGTCAGTTCACATTTGTAGGTGGATCATCAGTGTTAGAGCTAAAATTAGCATGTTTAAAGTGATTTTCATGCTTCCAGGGGCTCGGGAAGTTAATTAAATACCATTTGGAGGCATTTAATGTTCGAGCAAAAACGGCTGATTTTCGACAAAAGAGATAACACCCCCCCATTACGTCATGCTTCAGAAATGTGGAAAATGGTCCGTTTTCAAATGTTTTATTTTTGAACGTCAGTTCACATTTGTAGGTGGATCATCAGTGTTAGAGCTAAAATTAGCATGTTTAAAGTGATTTTCATGCTTCCAGGGGCTCGGGAAGTGAAATAAATACCATTTGGAGGCATTTAATGTTCGAGCAAAAACGGCTGATTTTCGACAAAAGAGATAAACCCCCCCCATTACGTCAGGCTTCAGAAATGTGGAAAATGGTCCGTTTTCAAATGTTTTATTTTTGAACGTCAGTTCACATTTGTAGGTGGATCATCAGTGTTAGAGCTAAAATTAGCATGTTTAAAGTGATTTTCATGCTTCCAGGGGCCCAAAACACAAGATTTATGGAATGGTTAAAAGTGCATGAAAATGGCCAATTTACTCACTCTGAGTTCTCAAAAAGGGTTTCTTCACCCCGGGAAGTTAATTAAATACCATTTGGAGGCATTTAATGTTCGAGCAAAAACGGCTGATTTTCGACAAAAGAGATAACACCCCCCCATTACGTCCTGCTTCAGAAATGTGGAAAATGGTCCGTTTTCAAATGTTTTATTTTTGAACGTCAGTTCACATTTGTAGGTGGATCATCAGTGTTAGAGCTAAAATTAGCATGTTTAAAGTGATTTTCATGCTTCCAGGGGCTCGGGAAGTTAATTAAATACCATTTGGAGGCATTTAATGTTCGAGCAAAAACGGCTGATTTTCGACAAAAGAGATAACACCCCCCCATTACGTCATGCTTCAGAAATGTGGAAAATGGTCCGTTTTCAAATGTTTTATTTTTGAACGTCAGTTCACATTTGTAGGTGGATCATCAGTGTTAGAGCTAAAATTAGCATGTTTAAAGTGATTTTCATGCTTCCAGGGGCTCGGGAAGTTAATTAAATACCATTTGGAGGCATTTAATGTTCGAGCAAAAACGGCTGATTTTCGACAAAAGAGATAACACCCCCCCATTACGTCATGCTTCAGAAATGTGGAAAATGGTCCGTTTTCAAATGTTTTATTTTTGAACGTCAGTTCACATTTGTAGGTGGATCATCAGTGTTAGAGCTAAAATTAGCATGTTTAAAGTGATTTTCATGCTTCCAGGGGCTCGGGAAGTTAATTAAATACCATTTGGAGGCATTTAATGTTCGAGCAAAAACGGCTGATTTTCGACAAAAGAGATAACACCCCCCATTACGTCATGCTTCAGAAATGTGGAAAATGGTCCGTTTTCAAATGTTTTATTTTTGAACGTCAGTTCACATTTGTAGATGGATCATCAGTGTTAGAGCTAAAATTGGCATGTTTAAAGTGATTTTCATGCTTCCAGGGGCTCGGGAAGTGAAATAAATACCATTTGGAGGCATTTAATGTTCGAGCAAAAACGGCTGATTTTCGACAAAAGAGATAACACCCCCCCATTACGTCATGCTTCAGAAATGTGGAAAATGGTCCGTTTTCAAATGCTTTATTTTTGAACGTCAGTTCACATTTGTAGGTGGATCATCAGTGTTAGAGCTAAAATTAGCATGTTTAAAGTGATTTTCATGCTTCCAGGGGCTCGGGAAGTTAATTAAATACCATTTGGAGGCATTTAATGTTCGAGCAAAAACGGCTGATTTTCGACAAAAGAGATAACACCCCCCCATTACGTCATGCTTCAGAAATGTGGAAAACGGTCCGTTTTCAAATGTTTTATTTTTGAACGTCAGTTCACATTTGTAGGTGGATCATCAGTGTTAGAGCTAAAATTAGCATGTTTAAAGTGATTTTCATGCTTCCAGGGGCCCAAAACACAAGATTTATGGAATGGTTAAAAGTGCATGAAAATGGCCAATTTACTCACTCTGAGTTCTCAAAAAGGGTTTCTTCACCCCGGGAAGTTAATTAAATACCATTTGGAGGCATTTAATGTTCGAGCAAAAACGGCTGATTTTCGACAAAAGAGATAACACCCCCCCATTACGTCATGCTTCAGAAATGTGGAAAATGGTCCGTTTTCAAATGTTTTATTTTTGAACGTCAGTTCACATTTGTAGGTGGATCATCAGTGTTAGAGCTAAAATTAGCATGTTTAAAGTGATTTTCATGCTTCCAGGGGCTCGGGAAGTTAATTAAATACCATTTGGAGGCATTTAATGTTCGAGCAAAAACGGCTGATTTTCGACAAAAGAGATAACACCCCCCCATTACGTCATGCTTCAGAAATGTGGAAAATGGTCCGTTTTCAAATGTTTTATTTTTGAACGTCAGTTCACATTTGTAGGTGGATCATCAGTGTTAGAGCTAAAATTAGCATGTTTAAAGTGATTTTCATGCTTCCAGGGGCCCAAAACACAAGATTTATGGAATGGTTAAAAGTGCATGAAAATGGCCAATTTACTCACTCTGAGTTCTCAAAAAGAGTTTCTTCACCCCGGGAAGTGAAATAAATACCATTTGGAGGCATTTAATGTTCGAGCAAAAATGGCTGATTTTCGACAAAAGAGATAACACCCCCCCATTACGTCATGCTTCAGAAATGTGGAAAATGGTCCGTTTTCAAATGTTTTATTTTTGAACGTCAGTTCACATTTGTAGGTGGATCATCAGTGTTAGAGCTAAAATTAGCATGTTTAAAGTGATTTTCATGCTTCCAGGGGCTCGGGAAGTGAAATAAATACCATTTAGAGGCATTTAATGTTCGAGCAAAAACGGCTGATTTTCGACAAAAGAGATAACACCCCCCCATTACGTCATGCTTCAGAAATGTGGAAAATGGTCTGTTTTCAAATGTTTTATTTTTGAACGTCAGTTCACATTTGTAGGTGGATCATCAGTGTTAGAGCTAAAATTAGCATGTTTAAAGTGATTTTCATGCTTCCAGGGGCTCGGGAAGTGAAATAAATACCATTTGGAGGCATTTAATGTTCGAGCAAAAACGGCTGATTTTCGACAAAAGAGATAACACCCCCCCATTACGTCATGCTTCAGAAATGTGGAAAATGGTCCGTTTTCAAATGTTTTATTTTTGAACGTCAGTTCACATTTGTAGGTGGATCATCAGTGTTAGAGCTGAAATTAGCATGTTTATAGTGATTTTCATGCTTCCAGGGGCCCAAAACACAAGATTTATGGAATGGTTAAAAGTGCATGAAAATGGCCAATTTACTCACTCTGAGTTCTCAAAAAGGGTTTCTTCACCCCGGGAAGTTAATTAAATACCATTTGGAGGCATTTAATGTTCAAGCAAAAACGGCTGATTTTCGACAAAAGAGATAACACCCCCCCATTACGTCATGCTTCAGAAATGTGGAAAATGGTCCGTTTTCAAATGTTTTATTTTTGAACGTCAGTTCACATTTGTAGGTGGATCATCAGTGTTAGAGCTAAAATTAGCATGTTTAAAGTGATTTTCATGCTTCCAGGGGCTCGGGAAGTTAATTAAATACCATTTGGAGGCATTTAATGTTCGAGCAAAAACGGATGATTTTCGACAAAAGAGATAACACCCCCCCATTACGTCATGCTTCAGAAATGTGGAAAATGGTCAGTTTTCAAATGTTTTATTTTTGAACGTCAGTTCACATTTGTAGGTGGATCATCAGTGTTAGAGCTAAAATTAGCATGTTTAAAGTGATTTTCATGCTTCCAGGGGCCCAAAACACAAGATTTATGGAATGGTTAAAAGTGCATGAAAATGGCCAATTTACTCACTCTGAGTTCTCAAAAAGGGTTTCTTCACCCCGGGAAGTTAATTAAATACCATTTGGAGGCATTTAATGTTCGAGCAAAAACGGCTGATTTTCGACAAAAGAGATAACACCCCCCCATTACGTCATGCTTCAGAAATGTGGAAAATGGTCCGTTTTCAAATGTTTTATTTTTGAACGTCAGTTCACATTTGTAGGTGGATCATCAGTGTTAGAGCTAAAATTAGCATGTTTAAAGTGATTTTCATGCTTCCAGGGGCTCGGGAAGTTAATTAAATACCATTTGGAGGCATTTAATGTTCGAGCAAAAACGGCTGATTTTCGACAAAAGAGATAACACCCCCCCATTACGTCATGCTTCAGAAATGTGGAAAATGGTCCGTTTTCAAATGTTTTATTTTTGAACGTCAGTTCACATTTGTAGGTGGATCATCAGTGTTAGAGCTAAAATTAGCATGTTTAAAGTGATTTTCATGCTTCCAGGGGCCCAAAACACAAGATTTATGGAATGGTTAAAAGTGCATGAAAATGGCCAATTTACTCACTCTGAGTTCTCAAAAAGGGTTTCTTCCCCCCGGGAAGTTAATTAAATACCATTTGGAGGCATTTAATGTTCGAGCAAAAACGGCTGATTTTCGACAAAAGAGATAACACCCCCCCATTACGTCATGCTTCAGAAATGTGGAAAATGGTCCGTTTTCAAATGTTTTATTTTTGAACGTCAGTTCACATTTGTAGGTGGATCATCAGTGTTAGAGCTAAAATTAGCATGTTTAAAGTGATTTTCATGCTTCCAGGGGCTCCGGAAGTGAAATAAATACCATTTGGAGGCATTTAATGTTCGAGCAAAAACGGCTGATTTTCGACAAAAGAGATAAAACCCCCCCATTACGTCAGGCTTCAGAAATGTGGAAAATGGTCCGTTTTCAAATGTTTTATTTTTGAACGTCAGTTCACATTTGTAGGTGGATCATCAGTGTTAGAGCTAAAATTAGCATGTTTAAAGTGATTTTCATGCTTCCAGGGGCCCAAAACACAAGATTTATGGAATGGTTAAAAGTGCATGAAAATGGCCAATTTACTCACTCTGAGTTCTCAAAAAGGGTTTCTTCACCCCGGGAAGTTAATTAAATACCATTTGGAGGCATTTAATGTTCGAGCAAAAACGGCTGATTTTCGTCAAAAGAGATAACACACCCCCATTACGTCATGCTTCAGAAATGTGGAAAATGGTCCGTTTTCAAATGTTTTATTTTTGAACGTCAGTTCACATTTGTAGGTGGATCATCAGTGTTAGAGCTAAAATTAGCATGTTTAAAGTGATTTTCATGCTTCCAGGGGCTCGGGAAGTTAATTAAATACCATTTGGAGGCATTTAATGTTCGAGCAAAAACGGCTGATTTTCGACAAAAGAGATAACACCCCCCCATTACGTCATGCTTCAGAAATGTGGAAAATGGTCCGTTTTCAAATGTTTTATTTTTGAACGTCAGTTCACATTTGTAGGTGGATCATCAGTGTTAGAGCTAAAATTAGCATGTTTAAAGTGATTTTCATGCTTCCAGGGGCTCGGGAAGTTAATTAAATACCATTTGGAGGCATTTAATGTTCGAGCAAAAACGGATGATTTTCGACAAAAGAGATAACACCCCCCCATTACGTCATGCTTCAGAAATGTGGAAAATGGTCAGTTTTCAAATGTTTTATTTTTGAACGTCAGTTCACATTTGTAGGTGGATCATCAGTGTTAGAGCTAAAATTAGCATGTTTAAAGTGATTTTCATGCTTCCAGGGGCCCAAAACACAAGATTTATGGAATGGTTAAAAGTGCATGAAAATGGCCAATTTACTCACTCTGAGTTCTCAAAAAGGGTTTCTTCACCCCGGGAAGTTAATTAAATACCATTTGGAGGCATTTAATGTTCGAGCAAAAACGGCTGATTTTCGACAAAAGAGATAACACCCCCCCATTACGTCATGCTTCAGAAATGTGGAAAATGGTCCGTTTTCAAATGTTTTATTTTTGAACGTCAGTTCACATTTGTAGGTGGATCATCAGTGTTAGAGCTAAAATTAGCATGTTTAAAGTGATTTTCATGCTTCCAGGGGCTCGGGAAGTTAATTAAATACCATTTGGAGGCATTTAATGTTCGAGCAAAAACGGCTGATTTTCGACAAAAGAGATAACACCCCCCCATTACGTCATGCTTCAGAAATGTGGAAAATGGTCCGTTTTCAAATGTTTTATTTTTGAACGTCAGTTCACATTTGTAGGTGGATCATCAGTGTTAGAGCTAAAATTAGCATGTTTAAAGTGATTTTCATGCTTCCAGGGGCCCAAAACACAAGATTTATGGAATGGTTAAAAGTGCATGAAAATGGCCAATTTACTCACTCTGAGTTCTCAAAAAGGGTTTCTTCCCCCCGGGAAGTTAATTAAATACCATTTGGAGGCATTTAATGTTCGAGCAAAAACGGCTGATTTTCGACAAAAGAGATAACACCCCCCCATTACGTCATGCTTCAGAAATGTGGAAAATGGTCCGTTTTCAAATGTTTTATTTTTGAACGTCAGTTCACATTTGTAGGTGGATCATCAGTGTTAGAGCTAAAATTAGCATGTTTAAAGTGATTTTCATGCTTCCAGGGGCTCCGGAAGTGAAATAAATACCATTTGGAGGCATTTAATGTTCGAGCAAAAACGGCTGATTTTCGACAAAAGAGATAAAACCCCCCCATTACGTCAGGCTTCAGAAATGTGGAAAATGGTCCGTTTTCAAATGTTTTATTTTTGAACGTCAGTTCACATTTGTAGGTGGATCATCAGTGTTAGAGCTAAAATTAGCATGTTTAAAGTGATTTTCATGCTTCCAGGGGCCCAAAACACAAGATTTATGGAATGGTTAAAAGTGCATGAAAATGGCCAATTTACTCACTCTGAGTTCTCAAAAAGGGTTTCTTCACCCCGGGAAGTTAATTAAATACCATTTGGAGGCATTTAATGTTCGAGCAAAAACGGCTGATTTTCGTCAAAAGAGATAACACACCCCCATTACGTCATGCTTCAGAAATGTGGAAAATGGTCCGTTTTCAAATGTTTTATTTTTGAACGTCAGTTCACATTTGTAGGTGGATCATCAGTGTTAGAGCTAAAATTAGCATGTTTAAAGTGATTTTCATGCTTCCAGGGGCTCGGGAAGTTAATTAAATACCATTTGGAGGCATTTAATGTTCGAGCAAAAACGGCTGATTTTCGACAAAAGAGATAACACCCCCCCATTACGTCATGCTTCAGAAATGTGGAAAATGGTCCGTTTTCAAATGTTTTATTTTTGAACGTCAGTTCACATTTGTAGGTGGATCATCAGTGTTAGAGCTAAAATTAGCATGTTTAAAGTGATTTTCATGCTTCCAGGGGCCCAAAACACAAGATTTATGGAATGGTTAAAAGTGCATGAAAATGGCCAATTTACTCACTCTGAGTTCTCAAAAAGGGTTTCTTCACCCCGGGAAGTTAATTAAATACCATTTGGAGGCATTTAATGTTCGAGCAAAAACGGCTGATTTTCGACAAAAGAGATAACACCCCCCCATTACGTCATGCTTCAGAAATGTGGAAAATGGTCCGTTTTCAAATGTTTTATTTTTGAACGTCAGTTCACATTTTTAGGTGGATCATCAGTGTTAGAGCTAAAATTAGCATGTTTAAAGTGATTTTCATGCTTCCAGGGGCTCGGGAAGTTAATTAAATACCATTTGGAGGCATTTAATGTTCGAGCAAAAACGGCTGATTTTCGACAAAAGAGATAACACCCCCCCATTACGTCATGCTTCAGAAATGTGGAAAATGGTCCGTTTTCAAATGTTTTATTTTTGAACGTCAGTTCACATTTGTAGGTGGATCATCAGTGTTAGAGCTAAAATTAGCATGTTTAAAGTGATTTTCATGCTTCCAGGGGCCCAAAACACAAGATTTATGGAATGGTTAAAAGTGCATGAAAATGGCCAATTTACTCACTCTGAGTTCTCAAAAAGGGTTTCTTCACCCCGGGAAGTTAATTAAATACCATTTGGAGGCATTTAATGTTCAAGCAAAAACGGCTGATTTTCGACAAAAGAGATAACACCCCCCCATTACGTCATGCTTCAGAAATGTGGAAAATGGTCCGTTTTCAAACGTTTTATTTTTGAACGTCAGTTCACATTTGTAGGTGGATCATCAGTGTTAGAGCTAAAATTAGCATGTTTAAAGTGATTTTCATGCTTCCAGGGGCTCGGGAAGTTAATTAAATACCATTTGGAGGCATTTAATGTTCGAACAAAAACGGCTGATTTTCGACAAAAGAGATAACACCCCCCCATTACGTCATGCTTCAGAAATGTGGAAAATGGTCAGTTTTCAAATGTTTTATTTTTGAACGTCAGTTCACATTTGTAGGTGGATCATCAGTGTTAGAGCTAAAATTAGCATGTTTAAAGTGATTTTCATGCTTCCAGGGGCCCAAAACACAAGATTTATGGAATGGTTAAAAGTGCATGAAAATGGCCTATTTACTCACTCTGAGTTCTCAAAAAGGGTTTCTTCACCCCGGGAAGTTAATTAAATACCATTTGGAGGCATTTAATGTTCGAGCAAAAACGGCTGATTTTCGACAAAAGAGATAACACCCCCCCATTACGTCATGCTTCAGAAATGTGGAAAATGGTCCGTTTTCAAATGTTTTATTTTTGAACGTCAGTTCACATTTGTAGGTGGATCATCAGTGTTAGAGCTAAAATTAGCATGTTTAAAGTGATTTTCATGCTTCCAGGGGCCCAAAACACAAGATTTATGGAATGGTTAAAAGTGCATGAAAATGGCCAATTTACTCACTCTGAGTTCTCAAAAAGGGTTTCTTCACCCCGGGAAGTTAATTAAATACCATTTGGAGGCATTTAATGTTCGAGCAAAAACGGCTGATTTTCGACAAAAGAGATAACACCCCCCCATTACGTCATGCTTCAGAAATGTGGAAAATGGTCCGTTTTCAAATGTTTTATTTTTGAACGTCAGTTCACATTTGTAGGTGGATCATCAGTGTTAGAGCTAAAATTAGCATGTTTAAAGTGATTTTCATGCTTCCAGGGGCTCGGGAAGTGAAATAAATACCATTTGGAGGCATTTAATGTTCGAGCAAAAACGGCTGATTTTCGACAAAAGAGATAACACCCCCCCATTACGTCATGCTTCAGAAATGTGGAAAATGGTCCGTTTTCAAATGTTTTATTTTTGAACGTCAGTTCACATTTGTAGGTGGATCATCAGTGTTAGAGCTAAAATTAGCATGTTTAAAGTGATTTTCATGCTTCCAGGGGCTCCGGAAGTGAAATAAATACCATTTGGAGGCATTTAATGTTCGAGCAAAAACGGCTGATTTTCGACAAAAGAGATAAAACCCCCCCATTACGTCAGGCTTCAGAAATGTGGAAAATAATCCGTTTTCAAACGTTTTATTTTTGAACGTCAGTTCACATTTGTAGGTGGATCATCAGTGTTAGAGCTAAAATTAGCATGTTTAAAGTGATTTTCATGCTTCCAGGGGCCCAAAACACAAGATTTATGGAATGGTTAAAAGTGCATGAAAATGGCCAATTTACTCACTCTGAGTTCTCAAAAAGGGTTTCTTCACCCCGGGAAGTTAATTAAATACCATTTGGAGGCATTTAATGTTCGAGCAAAAACGGCTGATTTTCGACAAAAGAGATAACACCCCCCCATTACGTCATGCTTCAGAAATGTGGAAAATGGTCCGTTTTCAAATGTTTTATTTTTGAACGTCAATTCACATTTGTAGGTGGATCATCAGTGTTAGAGCTAAAATTAGCATGTTTAAAGTGATTTTCATGCTTCCAGGGGCTCGGGAAGTTAATTAAATACCATTTGGAGGCATTTAATGTTCGAGCAAAAACGGCTGATTTTCGACAAAAGAGATAACACCCCCCCATTACGTCATGCTTCAGAAATGTGGAAAATGGTCCGTTTTCAAATGTTTTATTTTTGAACGTCAGTTCACATTTGTAGGTGGATCATCAGTGTTAGAGCTAAAATTAGCATGTTTAAAGTGATTTTCATGCTTCCAGGGGCCCAAAACACAAGATTTATGGAATGGTTAAAAGTGCATGAAAATGGCCAATTTACTCACTCTGAGTTCTCAAAAAGGGTTTCTTCACCCCGGGAAGTTAATTAAATACCATTTGGAGGCATTTAATGTTCGAGCAAAAACGGCTGATTTTCGACAAAAGAGATAACACCCCCCCATTACGTCATGCTTCAGAAATGTGGAAAATGGTCCGTTTTCAAATGTTTTATTTTTGAACGTCAGTTCACATTTGTAGGTGGATCATCAGTGTTAGAGCTAAAATTAGCATGTTTAAAGTGATTTTCATGCTTCCAGGGGCTCGGGAAGTTAATTAAATACCATTTGGAGGCATTTAATGTTCGAGCAAAAACGGCTGATTTTCGACAAAAGAGATAACACCCCCCCATTACGTCATGCTTCAGAAATGTGGAAAATGGTCCGTTTTCAAATGTTTTATTTTTGAACGTCAGTTCACATTTGTAGGTGGATCATCAGTGTTAGAGCTAAAATTAGCATGTTTAAAGTGATTTTCATGCTTCCAGGGGCCCAAAACACAAGATTTATGGAATGGTTAAAAGTGCATGAAAATGGCCAATTTACTCACTCTGAGTTCTCAAAAAGAGTTTCTTCACCCCGGGAAGTTAATTAAATACCATTTGGAGGCATTTAATGTTCAAGCAAAAACGGCTGATTTTCGACAAAAGAGATAACACCCCCCCATTACGTCATGCTTCAGAAATGTGGAAAATGGTCCGTTTTCAAATGTTTTATTTTTGAACGTCAGTTCACATTTGTAGGCGGATCATCAGTGTTAGAGCTAAAATTAGCATGTTTAAAGTGATTTTCATGCTTCCAGGGGCTCGGGAAGTTAATTAAATACCATTTGGAGGCATTTAATGTTCGAGCAAAAACGGCTGATTTTCGACAAAAGAGATAACACCCCCCCATTACGTCATGCTTCAGAAATGTGGAAAATGGTCAGTTTTCAAATGTTTTATTTTTGAACGTCAGTTCACATTTGTAGGTGGATCATCAGTGTTAGAGCCAAAATTAGCATGTTTAAAGTGATTTTCATGCTTCCAGGGGCCCAAAACACAAGATTTATGGAATGGTTAAAAGTGCATGAAAATGGCCAATTTACTCACTCTGAGTTCTCAAAAAGGGTTTCTTCACCCCGGGAAGTTAATTAAATACCATTTGGAGGCATTTAATGTTCGAGCAAAAACGGCTGATTTTCGACAAAAGAGATAACACCCCCCCATTACGTCATGCTTCAGAAATGTGGAAAATGGTCCGTTTTCAAATGTTTTATTTTTGAACGTCAGTTCACATTTGTAGGTGGATCATCAGTGTTAGAGCTAAAATTAGCATGTTTAAAGTGATTTTCATGCTTCCAGGGGCTCGGGAAGTTAATTAAATACCATTTGGAGGCATTTAATGTTCGAGCAAAAACGGCTGATTTTCGACAAAAGAGATAACACCCCCTCATTACGTCATGCTTCAGAAATGTGGAAAATGGTCCGTTTTCAAATGTTTTATTTTTGAACGTCAGTTCACATTTGTAGGTGGATCATCAGTGTTAGAGCTAAAATTAGCATGTTTAAAGTGATTTTCATGCTTCCAGGGGCCCAAAACACAAGATTTATGGAATGGTTAAAAGTGCATGAAAATGGCCAATTTACTCACTCTGAGTTCTCAAAAAGGGTTTCTTCACCCCGGGAAGTTAATTAAATACCATTTGGAGGCATTTAATGTTTGAGCAAAAACGGCTGATTTTCGACAAAAGAGATAACACCCCCCCATTACGTCATGCTTCAGAAATGTGGAAAATGGTCCGTTTTCAAATGTTTTATTTTTGAACGTCAGTTCACATTTGTAGGTGGATCATCAGTGTTAGAGCTAAAATTAGCATGTTTAAAGTGATTTTCATGCTTCCAGGGGCTCGGGAAGTTAATTAAATACCATTTGGAGGCATTTAATGTTCGAGCAAAAACGGCTGATTTTCGACAAAAGAGATAACACCCCCCCATTACGTCATGCTTCAGAAATGTGGAAAATGGTCCGTTTTCAAATGTTTTATTTTTGAACGTCAGTTCACATTTGTAGGTGGATCATCAGTGTTAGAGCTAAAATTAGCATGTTTAAAGTGATTTTCATGCTTCCAGGGGCCCAAAACACAAGATTTATGGAATGGTTAAAAGTGCATGAAAATGGCCAATTTACTCACTCTGAGTTCTCAAAAAGAGTTTCTTCACCCCGGGAAGTGAAATAAATACCATTTGGAGGCATTTAATGTTCGAGCAAAAACGGCTGATTTTCGACAAAAGAGATAACACCCCCCCATTACGTCATGCTTCAGAAATGTGGAAAATGGTCCGTTTTCAAATGTTTTATTTTTGAACGTCAGTTCACATTTGTAGGTGGATCATCAGTGTTAGAGCTAAAATTAGCATGTTTAAAGTGATTTTCATGCTTCCAGGGGCTCGGGAAGTGAAATAAATACCATTTGGAGGCATTTAATGTTCGAGCAAAAACGGCTGATTTTCGACAAAAGAGATAACACCCCCCCATTACG
This sequence comes from Lissotriton vulgaris, assembly GCF_964263255.1. Classification (NCBI taxonomy): domain Eukaryota; kingdom Metazoa; phylum Chordata; class Amphibia; order Caudata; family Salamandridae; genus Lissotriton; species Lissotriton vulgaris. The sequence continues at coordinate 36,319 of NW_028253594.1, read as the reverse complement.
TCATGCTTCAGAAATGTGGAAAATGGTCCGTTTTCAAATGTTTTATTTTTGAACGTCAGTTCACATTTGTAGGTGGATCATCAGTGTTAGAGCTAAAATTAGCATGTTTAAAGTGATTTTCATGCTTCCAGGGGCTCGGGAAGTTAATTAAATACCATTTGGAGGCATTTAATGTTCGAGCAAAAACGGCTGATTTTCGACAAAAGAGATAACACCCCCTCATTACGTCATGCTTCAGAAATGTGGAAAATGGTCCGTTTTCAAATGTTTTATTTTTGAACGTCAGTTCACATTTGTAGGTGGATCATCAGTGTTAGAGCTAAAATTAGCATGTTTAAAGTGATTTTGATGCTTCCAGGGGCCCAAAACACAAGATTTATGGAATGGTTAAAAGTGCATGAAAATGGCCAATTTACTCACTCTGAGTTCTCAAAAAGGGTTTCTTCACCCCGGGAAGTTAATTAAATACCATTTGGAGGCATTTAATGTTCGAGCAAAAACGGCTGATTTTCGACAAAAGAGATAACACCCCCCCATTACGTCATGCTTCAGAAATGTGGAAAATGGTCCGTTTTCAAATGTTTTATTTTTGAACGTCAGTTCACATTTGTAGGTGGATCATCAGTGTTAGAGCTAAAATTAGCATGTTTAAAGTGATTTTCATGCTTCCAGGGGCTCCGGAAGTGAAATAAATACCATTTGGAGGCATTTAATGTTCGAGCAAAAACGGCTGATTTTCGACAAAAGAGATAAAACCCCCCCATTACGTCAGGCTTCAGAAATGTGGAAAATAATCCGTTTTCAAATGTTTTATTTTTGAACGTCAGTTCACATTTGTAGGTGGATCATCAGTGTTAGAGCTAAAATTAGCATGTTTAAAGTGATTTTCATGCTTCCAGGGGCCCAAAACACAAGATTTATGGAATGGTTAAAAGTGCATGAAAATGGCCAATTTACTCACTCTGAGTTCTCAAAAAGGGTTTCTTCACCCCGGGAAGTTAATTAAATACCATTTGGAGGCATTTAATGTTCGAGCAAAAACGGCTGATTTTCGACAAAAGAGATAACACCCCCCCATTACGTCATGCTTCAGAAATGTGGAAAATGGTCCGTTTTCAAATGTTTTATTTTTGAACGTCAGTTCACATTTGTAGGTGGATCATCAGTGTTAGAGCTAAAATTAGCATGTTTAAAGTGATTTTCATGCTTCCAGGGGCTCCGGAAGTGAAATAAATACCATTTGGAGGCATTTAATGTTCGAGCAAAAACGGCTGATTTTCGACAAAAGAGATAAAACCCCCCCATTACGTCAGGCTTCAGAAATGTGGAAAATAATCCGTTTTCAAATGTTTTATTTTTGAACGTCAGTTCACATTTGTAGGTGGATCATCAGTGTTAGAGCTAAAATTAGCATGTTTAAAGTGATTTTCATGCTTCCAGGGGCCCAAAACACAAGATTTATGGAATGGTTAAAAGTGCATGAAAATGGCCAATTTACTCACTCTGAGTTCTCAAAAAGGGTTTCTTCACCCCGGGAAGTTAATTAAATACCATTTGGAGGCATTTAATGTTCGAGCAAAAACGGCTGATTTTCGACAAAAGAGATAACACCCCCCCATTACGTCATGCTTCAGAAATGTGGAAAATGGTCCGTTTTCAAATGTTTTATTTTTGAACGTCAGTTCACATTTGTAGGTGGATCATCAGTGTTAGAGCTAAAATTAGCATGTTTAAAGTGATTTTCATGCTTCCAGGGGCTCGGGAAGTTAATTAAATACCATTTGGAGGCATTTAATGTTCGAGCAAAAACGGCTGATTTTCGACAAAAGAGATAACACCCCCCCATTACGTCATGCTTCAGAAATGTGGAAAATGGTCCGTTTTCAAATGTTTTATTTTTGAACGTCAGTTCACATTTGTAGGTGGATCATCAGTGTTAGAGCTAAAATTAGCATGTTTAAAGTGATTTTCATGCTTCCAGGGGCCCAAAACACAAGATTTATGGAATGGTTAAAAGTGCATGAAAATGGCCAATTTACTCACTCTGAGTTCTCAAAAAGAGTTTCTTCACCCCGGGAAGTGAAATAAATACCATTTGGAGGCATTTAATGTTCGAGCAAAAACGGCTGATTTTCGACAAAAGAGATAACACCCCCCCATTACGTCATGCTTCAGAAATGTGGAAAATGGTCCGTTTTCAAATGTTTTATTTTTGAACGTCAGTTCACATTTGTAGGTGGATCATCAGTGTTAGAGCTAAAATTAGCATGTTTAAAGTGATTTTCATGCTTCCAGGGGCTCGGGAAGTTAATTAAATACCATTTGGAGGCATTTAATGTTCGAGCAAAAACGGCTGATTTTCGACAAAAGAGATAACACCCCCCCATTACGTCATGCTTCAGAAATGTGGAAAATGGTCCGTTTTCAAATGTTTTATTTTTGAACGTCAGTTCACATTTGTAGGTGGATCATCAGTGTTAGAGCTAAAATTAGCATGTTTAAAGTGATTTTCATGCTTCCAGGGGCTCGGGAAGTGAAATAAATACCATTTGGAGGCATTTAATGTTCGAGCAAAAACGGCTGATTTTCGACAAAAGAGATAACACCCCCCCATTACGTCATGCTTCAGAAATGTGGAAAATGGTCCGTTTTCAAATGTTTTATTTTTGAACGTCAGTTCACATTTGTAGGTGGATCATCAGTGTTAGAGCTAAAATTAGCATGTTTAAAGTGATTTTCATGCTTCCAGGGGCTCGGGAAGTTAATTAAATACCATTTGGAGGCATTTAATGTTCGAGCAAAAACGGCTGATTTTCGACAAAAGAGATAACACCCCCTCATTACGTCATGCTTCAGAAATGTGGAAAATGGTCCGTTTTCAAATGTTTTATTTTTGAACGTCAGTTCACATTTGTAGGTGGATCATCAGTGTTAGAGCTAAAATTAGCATGTTTAAAGTGATTTTCATGCTTCCAGGGGCCCAAAACACAAGATTTATGGAATGGTTAAAAGTGCATGAAAATGGCCAATTTACTCACTCTGAGTTCTCAAAAAGGGTTTCTTCACCCCGGGAAGTTAATTAAATACCATTTGGAGGCATTTAATGTTCGAGCAAAAACGGCTGATTTTCGACAAAAGAGATAACACCCCCCCATTACGTCATGCTTCAGAAATGTGGAAAATGGTCCGTTTTCAAATGTTTTATTTTTGAACGTCAGTTCACATTTGTAGGTGGATCATCAGTGTTAGAGCTAAAATTAGCATGTTTAAAGTGATTTTCATGCTTCCAGGGGCTCCGGAAGTGAAATAAATACCATTTGGAGGCATTTAATGTTCGAGCAAAAACGGCTGATTTTCGACAAAAGAGATAAAACCCCCCCATTACGTCAGGCTTCAGAAATGTGGAAAATAATCCGTTTTCAAATGTTTTATTTTTGAACGTCAGTTCACATTTGTAGGTGGATCATCAGTGTTAGAGCTAAAATTAGCATGTTTAAAGTGATTTTCATGCTTCCAGGGGCCCAAAACACAAGATTTATGGAATGGTTAAAAGTGCATGAAAATGGCCAATTTACTCACTCTGAGTTCTCAAAAAGGGTTTCTTCACCCCGGGAAGTTAATTAAATACCATTTGGAGGCATTTAATGTTCGAGCAAAAACGGCTGATTTTCGACAAAAGAGATAACACCCCCCCATTACGTCATGCTTCAGAAATGTGGAAAATGGTCCGTTTTCAAATGTTTTATTTTTGAACGTCAGTTCACATTTGTAGGTGGATCATCAGTGTTAGAGCTAAAATTAGCATGTTTAAAGTGATTTTCATGCTTCCAGGGGCTCCGGAAGTGAAATAAATACCATTTGGAGGCATTTAATGTTCGAGCAAAAACGGCTGATTTTCGACAAAAGAGATAACACCCCCCCATTACGTCATGCTTCAGAAATGTGGAAAATGGTCCGTTTTCAAATGTTTTATTTTTGAACGTCAGTTCACATTTGTAGGTGGATCATCAGTGTTAGAGCTAAAATTAGCATGTTTAAAGTGATTTTCATGCTTCCAGGGGCCCAAAACACAAGATTTATGGAATGGTTAAAAGTGCATGAAAATGGCCAATTTACTCACTCTGAGTTCTCAAAAAGGGTTTCTTCACCCCGGGAAGTTAATTAAATACCATTTGGAGGCATTTAATGTTCGAGCAAAAACGGCTGATTTTCGACAAAAGAGATAACACCCCCCCATTACGTCATGCTTCAGAAATGTGGAAAATGGTCCGTTTTCAAATGTTTTATTTTTGAACGTCAGTTCACATTTGTAGGTGGATCATCAGTGTTAGAGCTAAAATTAGCATGTTTAAAGTGATTTTCATGCTTCCAGGGGCTCGGGAAGTTAATTAAATACCATTTGGAGGCATTTAATGTTCGAGCAAAAACGGCTGATTTTCGACAAAAGAGATAACACCCCCCCATTACGTCATGCTTCAGAAATGTGGAAAATGGTCCGTTTTCAAATGTTTTATTTTTGAACGTCAGTTCACATTTGTAGGTGGATCATCAGTGTTAGAGCTAAAATTAGCATGTTTAAAGTGATTTTCATGCTTCCAGGGGCTCGGGAAGTTAATTAAATACCATTTGGAGGCATTTAATGTTCGAGCAAAAACGGCTGATTTTCGACAAAAGAGATAACACCCCCCCATTACGTCATGCTTCAGAAATGTGGAAAATGGTCCATTTTCAAATGTTTTATTTTTGAACGTCAGTTCACATTTGTAGGTGGATCATCAGTGTTAGAGCTAAAATTAGCATGTTTAAAGTGATTTTCATGCTTCCAGGGGCCCAAAACACAAGATTTATGGAATGGTTAAAAGTGCATGAAAATGGCCAATTTACTCACTCTGAGTTCTCAAAAAGGGTTTCTTCACCCCGGGAAGTTAATTAAATACCATTTGGAGGCATTTAATGTTCGAGCAAAAACGGCTGATTTTCGACAAAAGAGATAACACCCCCCCATTACGTCATGCTTCAGAAATGTGGAAAATGGTCCGTTTTCAAATGTTTTATTTTTGAACGTCAGTTCACATTTGTAGGTGGATCATCAGTGTTAGAGCTAAAATTAGCATGTTTAAAGTGATTTTCATGCTTCCAGGGGCCCAAAACACAAGATTTATGGAATGGTTAAAAGTGCATGAAAATGGCCAATTTACTCACTCTGAGTTCTCAAAAAGAGTTTCTTCACCCCGGGAAGTTAATTAAATACCATTTGGAGGCATTTAATGTTCAAGCAAAAACGGCTGATTTTCGACAAAAGAGATAACACCCCCCCATTACGTCATGCTTCAGAAATGTGGAAAATGGTCCGTTTTCAAATGTTTTATTTTTGAACGTCAGTTCACATTTGTAGGTGGATCATCAGTGTTAGAGCTAAAATTAGCATGTTTAAAGTGATTTTCATGCTTCCAGGGGCTCGGGAAGTTAATTAAATACCATTTGGAGGCATTTAATGTTCGAGCAAAAACGGCTGATTTTCGACAAAAGAGATAACACCCCCCCATTACGTCATGCTTCAGAAATGTGGAAAATGGTCAGTTTTCAAATGTTTTATTTTTGAACGTCAGTTCACATTTGTAGGTGGATCATCAGTGTTAGAGCCAAAATTAGCATGTTTAAAGTGATTTTCATGCTTCCAGGGGCCCAAAACACAAGATTTATGGAATGGTTAAAAGTGCATGAAAATGGCCAATTTACTCACTCTGAGTTCTCAAAAAGGGTTTCTTCACCCCGGGAAGTTAATTAAATACCATTTGGAGGCATTTAATGTTCGAGCAAAAACGGCTGATTTTCGACAAAAGAGATAACACCCCCCCATTACGTCATGCTTCAGAAATGTGGAAAATGGTCCGTTTTCAAATGTTCTATTTTTGAACGTCAGTTCACATTTGTAGGTGGATCATCAGTGTTAGAGCTAAAATTAGCATGTTTAAAGTGATTTTCATGCTTCCAGGGGCTCGGGAAGTTAATTAAATACCATTTGGAGGCATTTAATGTTCGAGCAAAAACGGCTGATTTTCGACAAAAGAGATAACACCCCCTCATTACGTCATGCTTCAGAAATGTGGAAAATGGTCCGTTTTCAAATGTTTTATTTTTGAACGTCAGTTCACATTTGTAGGTGGATCATCAGTGTTAGAGCTAAAATTAGCATGTTTAAAGTGATTTTCATGCTTCCAGGGGCCCAAAACACAAGATTTATGGAATGGTTAAAAGTGCATGAAAATGGCCAATTTACTCACTCTGAGTTCTCAAAAAGGGTTTCTTCACCCCGGGAAGTTAATTAAATACCATTTGGAGGCATTTAATGTTTGAGCAAAAACGGCTGATTTTCGACAAAAGAGATAACACCCCCCCATTACGTCATGCTTCAGAAATGTGGAAAATGGTCCGTTTTCAAATGTTTTATTTTTGAACGTCAGTTCACATTTGTAGGTGGATCATCAGTGTTAGAGCTAAAATTAGCATGTTTAAAGTGATTTTCATGCTTCCAGGGGCTCGGGAAGTTAATTAAATACCATTTGGAGGCATTTAATGTTCGAGCAAAAACGGCTGATTTTCGACAAAAGAGATAACACCCCCCCATTACGTCATGCTTCAGAAATGTGGAAAATGGTCCGTTTTCAAATGTTTTATTTTTGAACGTCAGTTCACATTTGTAGGTGGATCATCAGTGTTAGAGCTAAAATTAGCATGTTTAAAGTGATTTTCATGCTTCCAGGGGCCCAAAACACAAGATTTATGGAATGGTTAAAAGTGCATGAAAATGGCCAATTTACTCACTCTGAGTTCTCAAAAAGAGTTTCTTCACCCCGGGAAGTGAAATAAATACCATTTGGAGGCATTTAATGTTCGAGCAAAAACGGCTGATTTTCGACAAAAGAGATAACACCCCCCCATTACGTCATGCTTCAGAAATGTGGAAAATGGTCCGTTTTCAAATGTTTTATTTTTGAACGTCAGTTCACATTTGTAGGTGGATCATCAGTGTTAGAGCTAAAATTAGCATGTTTAAAGTGATTTTCATGCTTCCAGGGGCTCGGGAAGTGAAATAAATACCATTTGGAGGCATTTAATGTTCGAGCAAAAACGGCTGATTTTCGACAAAAGAGATAACACCCCCCCATTACGTCATGCTTCAGAAATGTGGAAAATGGTCCGTTTTCAAATGTTTTATTTTTGAACGTCAGTTCACATTTGTAGGTGGATCATCAGTGTTAGAGCTAAAATTAGCATGTTTAAAGTGATTTTCATGCTTCCAGGGGCTCGGGAAGTTAATTAAATACCATTTGGAGGCATTTAATGTTCGAGCAAAAACGGCTGATTTTCGACAAAAGAGATAACACCCCCCCATTACGTCATGCTTCAGAAATGTGGAAAATGGTCCGTTTTCAAATGTTTTATTTTTGAACGTCAGTTCACATTTGTAGGTGGATCATCAGTGTTAGAGCTAAAATTAGCATGTTTAAAGTGATTTTCATGCTTCCAGGGGCCCAAAACACAAGATTTATGGAATGGTTAAAAGTGCATGAAAATGGCCAATTTACTCACTCTGAGTTCTCAAAAAGAGTTTCTTCACCCCGGGAAGTGAAATAAATACCATTTGGAGGCATTTAATGTTCGAGCAAAAACGGCTGATTTTCGACAAAAGAGATAACACCCCCCCATTACGTCATGCTTCAGAAATGTGGAAAATGGTCCGTTTTCAAATGTTTTATTTTTGAACGTCAGTTCACATTTGTAGGTGGATCATCAGTGTTAGAGCTAAAATTAGCATGTTTAAAGTGATTTTCATGCTTCCAGGGGCTCGGGAAGTGAAATAAATACCATTTGGAGGCATTTAATGTTCGAGCAAAAACGGCTGATTTTCGACAAAAGAGATAACACCCCCCCATTACGTCATGCTTCAGAAATGTGGAAAATGGTCCGTTTTCAAATGTTTTATTTTTGAACGTCAGTTCACATTTGTAGGTGGATCATCAGTGTTAGAGCTAAAATTAGCATGTTTAAAGTGATTTTCATGCTTCCAGGGGCTCGGGAAGTGAAATAAATACCATTTGGAGGCATTTAATGTTCGAGCAAAAACGGCTGATTTTCGACAAAAGAGATAACACCCCCCCATTACGTCATGCTTCAGAAATGTGGAAAATGGTCCGTTTTCAAATGTTTTATTTTTGAACGTCAGTTCACATTTGTAGGTGGATCATCAGTGTTAGAGCTAAAATTAGCATGTTTAAAGTGATTTTCATGCTTCCAGGGGCCCAAAACACAAGATTTATAGAATGGTTAAAAGTGCATGAAAATGGCCAATTTACTCACTCTGAGTTCTCAAAAAGGGTTTCTTCACCCCGGGAAGTTAATTAAATACCATTTGGAGGCATTTAATGTTCGAGCAAAAACGGCTGATTTTCGACAAAAGAGATAACACCCCCCCATTACGTCATGCTTCAGAAATGTGGAAAATGGTCCGTTTTCAAATGTTTTATTTTTGAACGTCAGTTCACATTTGTAGGTGGATCATCAGTGTTAGAGCTAAAATTAGCATGTTTAAAGTGATTTTCATGCTTCCAGGGGCTCGGGAAGTTAATTAAATACCATTTGGAGGCATTTAATGTTCGAGCAAAAACGGCTGATTTTCGACAAAAGAGATAACACCCCCCCATTACGTCATGCTTCAGAAATGTGGAAAATGGTCCGTTTTCAAATGTTTTATTTTTGAACGTCAGTTCACATTTGTAGGTGGATCATCAGTGTTAGAGCTAAAATTAGCATGTTTAAAGTGATTTTCATGCTTCCAGGGGCCCAAAACACAAGATTTATGGAATGGTTAAAAGTGCATGAAAATGGCCAATTTACTCACTCTGAGTTCTCAAAAAGAGTTTCTTCACCCCGGGAAGTGAAATAAATACCATTTGGAGGCATTTAATGTTCGAGCAAAAACGGCTGATTTTCGACAAAAGAGATAACACCCCCCCCATTACGTCATGCTTCAGAAATGTGGAAAATGGTCCGTTTTCAAATGTTTTATTTTTGAACGTCAGTTCACATTTGTAGGTGGATCATCAGTGTTAGAGCTAAAATTAGCATGTTTAAAGTGATTTTCATGCTTCCAGGGGCTCGGGAAGTGAAATAAATACCATTTGGAGGCATTTAATGTTCGAGCAAAAACGGCTGATTTTCGACAAAAGAGATAACACCCCCCCATTACGTCATGCTTCAGAAATGTGGAAAATGGTCCGTTTTCAAATGTTTTATTTTTGAACGTCAGTTCACATTTGTAGGTGGATCATCAGTGTTAGAGCTAAAATTAGCATGTTTAAAGTGATTTTCATGCTTCCAGGGGCTCGGGAAGTGAAATAAATACCATTTGGAGGCATTTAATGTTCGAGCAAAAACGGCTGATTTTCGACAAAAGAGATAACACCCCCCCATTACGTCATGCTTCAGAAATGTGGAAAATGGTCCGTTTTCAAATGTTTTATTTTTGAACGTCAGTTCACATTTGTAGGTGGATCATCAGTGTTAGAGCTAAAATTAGCATGTTTAAAGTGATTTTCATGCTTCCAGGGGCTCGGGAAGTGAAATAAATACCATTTGGAGGCATTTAATGTTCGAGCAAAAACGGCTGATTTTCGACAAAAGAGATAACACCCCCCCATTACGTCATGCTTCAGAAATGTGGAAAATGGTCCGTTTTCAAATGTTTTATTTTTGAACGTCAGTTCACATTTGTAGGTGGATCATCAGTGTTAGAGCTAAAATTAGCATGTTTAAAGTGATTTTCATGCTTCCAGGGGCCCAAAACACAAGATTTATGGAATGGTTAAAAGTGCATGAAAATGGCCAATTTACTCACTCTGAGTTCTCAAAAAGGGTTTCTTCACCCCGGGAAGTTAATTAAATACCATTTGGAGGCATTTAATGTTCGAGCAAAAACGGCTGATTTTCGACAAAAGAGATAACACCCCCCCATTACGTCATGCTTCAGAAATGTGGAAAATGGTCCGTTTTCAAATGTTTTATTTTTGAACGTCAGTTCACATTTGTAGGTGGATCATCAGTGTTAGAGCTAAAATTAGCATGTTTAAAGTGATTTTCATGCTTCCAGGGGCTCGGGAAGTTAATTAAATACCATTTGGAGGCATTTAATGTTCGAGCAAAAACGGCTGATTTTCGACAAAAGAGATAACACCCCCCCATTACGTCATGCTTCAGAAATGTGGAAAATGGTCAGTTTTCAAATGTTTTATTTTTGAACATCAGTTCACATTTGTAGGTGGATCATCAGTGTTAGAGCTAAAATTAGCATGTTTAAAGTGATTTTCATGCTTCCAGGGGCTCGGGAAGTTAATTAAATACCATTTGGAGGCATTTAATGTTCGAGCAAAAACGGCTGATTTTCGACAAAAGAGATAACACCCCCTCATTACGTCATGCTTCAGAAATGTGGAAAATGGTCCGTTTTCAAATGTTTTATTTTTGAACGTCAGTTAACATTTGTAGGTGGATCATCAGTGTTAGAGCTAAAATTAGCATGTTTAAAGTGATTTTCATGCTTCCAGGGGCCCAAAACACAAGATTTATGGAATGGTTAAAAGTGCATGAAAATGGCCAATTTACTCACTCTGAGTTCTCAAAAAGAGTTTCTTCACCCCGGGAAGTGAAATAAATACCATTTGGAGGCATTTAATGTTCGAGCAAAAACGGCTGATTTTCGACAAAAGAGATAACACCCCCCCATTACGTCATGCTTCAGAAATGTGGAAAATGGTCCGTTTTCAAATGTTTTATTTTTGAACGTCAGTTCACATTTGTAGGTGGATCATCAGTGTTAGAGCTAAAATTAGCATGTTTAAAGTGATTTTCATGCTTCCAGGGGCTCGGGAAGTGAAATAAATACCATTTGGAGGCATTTAATGTTCGAGCAAAAACGGCTGATTTTCGACAAAAGAGATAACACCCCCCCATTACGTCATGCTTCAGAAATGTGGAAAATGGTCCGTTTTCAAATGTTTTATTTTTGAACGTCAGTTCACATTTGTAGGTGGATCATCAGTGTTAGAGCTAAAATTAGCATGTTTAAAGTGATTTTCATGCTTCCAGGGGCTCGGGAAGTGAAATAAATACCATTTGGAGGCATTTAATGTTCGAGCAAAAACGGCTGATTTTCGACAAAAGAGATAACACCCCCCCATTACGTCATGCTTCAGAAATGTGGAAAATGGTCCGTTTTCAAATGTTTTATTTTTGAACGTCAGTTCACATTTGTAGGTGGATCATCAGTGTTAGAGCTAAAATTAGCATGTTTAAAGTGATTTTCATGCTTCCAGGGGCCCAAAACACAAGATTTATGGAATGGTTAAAAGTGCATGAAAATGGCCAATTTACTCACTCTGAGTTCTCAAAAAGGGTTTCTTCACCCCGGGAAGTTAATTAAATACCATTTGGAGGCATTTAATGTTCGAGCAAAAACGGCTGATTTTCGACAAAAGAGATAACACCCCCCCATTACGTCATGCTTCAGAAATGTGGAAAATGGTCCGTTTTCAAATGTTTTATTTTTGAACGTCAGTTCACATTTGTAGGTGGATCATCAGTGTTAGAGCTAAAATTAGCATGTTTAAAGTGATTTTCATGCTTCCAGGGGCTCGGGAAGTTAATTAAATACCATTTGGAGGCATTTAATGTTCGAGCAAAAACGGCTGATTTTCGACAAAAGAGATAACACCCCCCCATTACGTCATGCTTCAGAAATGTCGAAAATGGTCAGTTTTCAAATGTTTTATTTTTGAACATCAGTTCACATTTGTAGGTGGATCATCAGTGTTAGAGCTAAAATTAGCATGTTTAAAGTGATTTTCATGCTTCCAGGGGCCCAAAACACAAGATTTATGGAATGGTTAAAAGTGCATGAAAATGGCCAATTTACTCACTCTGAGTTCTCAAAAAGGGTTTCTTCACCCCGGGAAGTTAATTAAATACCATTTGGAGGCATTTAATGTTCGAGCAAAAACGGCTGATTTTCGACAAAAGAGATAACACCCCCCCATTACGTCATGCTTCAGAAATGTGGAAAATGGTCCGTTTTCAAATGTTTTATTTTTGAACGTCAGTTCACATTTGTAGGTGGATCATCAGTGTTAGAGCTAAAATTAGCATGTTTAAAGTGATTTTCATGCTTCCAGGGGCTCGGGAAGTTAATTAAATACCATTTGGAGGCATTTAATGTTCGAGCAAAAACGGCTGATTTTCGACAAAAGAGATAACACCCCCCCATTACGTCATGCTTCAGAAATGTGGAAAATGGTCCGTTTTCAAATGTTTTATTTTTGAACGTCAGTTCACATTTGTAGGTGGATCATCAGTGTTAGAGCTAAAATTAGCATGTTTAAAGTGATTTTCATGCTTCCAGGGGCTCGGGAAGTTAATTAAATACCATTTGGAGGCATTTAATGTTCGAGCAAAAACGGCTGATTTTCGACAAAAGAGATAACACCCCCCCATTACGTCATGCTTCAGAAATGTGGAAAATGGTCCGTTTTCAAATGTTTTATTTTTGAACGTCAGTTCACATTTGTAGGTGGATCATCAGTGTTAGAGCTAAAATTAGCATGTTTAAAGTGATTTTCATGCTTCCAGGGGCTCGGGAAGTTAATTAAATACCATTTGGAGGCATTTAATGTTCGAGCAAAAACGGCTGATTTTCGACAAAAGAGATAACACCCCCCCATTACGTCATGCTTCAGAAATGTGGAAAATGGTCCGTTTTCAAATGTTTTATTTTTGAACGTCAGTTCACATTTGTAGGTGGATCATCAGTGTTAAAGCTAAAATTAGCATGTTTAAAGTGATTTTCATGCTTCCAGGGGCTCGGGAAGTTAATTAAATACCATTTGGAGGCATTTAATGTTCGAGCAAAAACGGCTGATTTTCGACAAAAGAGATAACACCCCCCCATTACGTCATGCTTCAGAAATGTGGAAAATGGTCCGTTTTCAAATGTTTTATTTTTGAACGTCAGTTCACATTTGTAGGTGGATCATCAGTGTTAGAGCTAAAATTAGCATGTTTAAAGTGATTTTCATGCTTCCAGGGGCCCAAAACACAAGATTTATGGAATGGTTAAAAGTGCATGAAAATGGCCAATTTACTCACTCTGAGTTCTCAAAAAGAGTTTCTTCACCCCGGGAAGTGAAATAAATACCATTTGGAGGCATTTAATGTTCGAGCAAAAACGGCTGATTTTCGACAAAAGAGATAACACCCCCCCATTATGTCATGCTTCAGAAATGTGGAAAATGGTCCGTTTTCAAATGTTTTATTTTTGAACGTCAGTTCACATTTGTAGGTGAATCATCAGTGTTAGAGCTAAAATTAGCATGTTTAAAGTGATTTTCATGCTTCCAGGGGCTCAGGAAGTGAAATAAATACCATTTGGAGGCATTTAATGTTCGAGCAAAAACGGCTGATTTTCGACAAAAGAGATAACACCCCCCCATTACGTCATGCTTCAGAAATGTGGAAAATGGTCCGTTTTCAAATGTTTTATTTTTGAACGTCAGTTCACATTTGTAGGTGGATCATCAGTGTTAGAGCTAAAATTAGCATGTTTAAAGTGATTTTCATGCTTCCAGGGGCTCGGGAAGTGAAATAAATACCATTTGGAGGCATTTAATGTTCGAGCAAAAACGGCTGATTTTCGACAAAAGAGATAACACCCCCCCATTACGTCATGCTTCAGAAATGTGGAAAATGGTCCGTTTTCAAATGTTTTATTTTTGAACGTCAGTTCACATTTGTAGGTGGATTATCAGTGTTAGAGCTAAAATTAGCATGTTTAAAGTGATTTTCATGCTTCCAGGGGCCCAAAACACAAGATTTATGGAATGGTTAAAAGTGCATGAAAATGGCCAATTTACTCACTCTGAGTTCTCAAAAAGGGTTTCTTCACCCCGGGAAGTTAATTAAATACCATTTGGAGGCATTTAATGTTCGAGCAAAAACGGCTGATTTTCGACAAAAGATATAACACCCCCCCATTACGTCATGCTTCAGAAATGTGGAAAATGGTCCGTTTTCAAATGTTTTATTTTTGAACGTCAGTTCACATTTGTAGGTGGATCATCAGTGTTAGAGCTAAAATTAGCATGTTTAAAGTGATTTTCATGCTTCCAGGGGCTCGGGAAGTTAATTAAATACCATTTGGAGGCATTTAATGTTCGAGCAAAAACGGCTGATTTTCGACAAAAGAGATAACACCCCCCCATTACGTCATGCTTCAGAAATGTGGAAAATGGTCAGTTTTCAAATGTTTTATTTTTGAACATCAGTTCACATTTGTAGGTGGATCATCAGTGTTAGAGCTAAAATTAGCATGTTTAAAGTGATTTTCATGCTTCCAGGGGCCCAAAACACAAGATTTATGGAATGGTTAAAAGTGCATGAAAATGGCCAATTTACTCACTCTGAGTTCTCAAAAAGGGTTTCTTCACCCCGGGAAGTTAATTAAATACCATTTGGAGGCATTTAATGTTCGAGCAAAAACGGCTGATTTTCGACAAAAGAGATAACACCCCCCCATTACGTCATGCTTCAGAAATGTGGAAAATGGTCCGTTTTCAAATGTTTTATTTTTGAACGTCAGTTCACATTTGTAGGTGGATCATCAGTGTTAGAGCTAAAATTAGCATGTTTAAAGTGATTTTCATGCTTCCAGGGGCTCGGGAAGTTCATTAAATACCATTTGGAGGCATTTAATGTTCGAGCAAAAACGGCTGATTTTCGACAAAAGAGATAACACCCCCCCATTACGTCATGCTTCAGAAATGTGGAAAATGGTCCGTTTTCAAATGTTTTATTTTTGAACGTCAGTTCACATTTGTAGGTGGATCATCAGTGTTAGAGCTAAAATTAGCATGTTTAAAGTGATTTTCATGCTTCCAGGGGCTCGGGAAGTTAATTAAATACAATTTGGAGGCATTTAATGTTCGAGCAAAAACGGCTGATTTTCGACAAAAGAGATAACACCCCCCCATTACGTCATGCTTCAGAAATGTGGAAAATGGTCCGTTTTCAAATGTTTTATTTTTGAACGTCAGTTCACATTTGTAGGTGGATCATCAGTGTTAGAGCTAAAATTAGCATGTTTAAAGTGATTTTCATGCTTCCAGGGGCTCGGGAAGTTAATTAAATATCATTTGGAGGCATTTAATGTTCGAGCAAAAACGGCTGATTTTCGACAAAAGAGATAACACCCCCCCATTACGTCATGCTTCAGAAATGTGGAAAATGGTCCGTTTTCAAATGTTTTATTTTTGAACGTCAGTTCACATTTGTAGGTGGATCATCAGTGTTAAAGCTAAAATTAGCATGTTTAAAGTGATTTTCATGCTTCCAGGGGCTCGGGAAGTTAATTAAATACCATTTGGAGGCATTTAATGTTCGAGCAAAAACGGCTGATTTTCGACAAAAGAGATAACACCCCCCCATTACGTCATGCTTCAGAAATGTGGAAAATGGTCCGTTTTCAAATGTTTTATTTTTGAACGTCAGTTCACATTTATAGGTGGATCATCAGTGTTAGAGCTAAAATTAGCATGTTTAAAGTGATTTTCATGCTTCCAGGGGCCCAAAACACAAGATTTATGGAATGGTTAAAAGTGCATGAAAATGGCCAATTTACTCACTCTGAGTTCTCAAAAAGAGTTTCTTCACCCCGGGAAGTGAAATAAATACCATTTGGAGGCATTTAATGTTCGAGCAAAAACGGCTGATTTTCGACAAAAGAGATAACACCCCCCCATTACGTCATGCTTCAGAAATGTGGAAAATGGTCCGTTTTCAAATGTTTTATTTTTGAACGTCAGTTCACATTTGTAGGTGAATCATCAGTGTTAGAGCTAAAATTAGCATGTTTAAAGTGATTTTCATGCTTCCAGGGGCTCGGGAAGTGAAATAAATACCATTTGGAGGCATTTAATGATCGAGCAAAAACGGCTGATTTTCGACAAAAGAGATAACACCCCCCCATTACGTCATGCTTCAGAAATGTGGAAAATGGTCCGTTTTCAAATGTTTTATTTTTGAACGTCAGTTCACATTTGTAGGTGGATCATCAGTGTTAGAGCTAAAATTAGCATGTTTAAAGTGATTTTCATGCTTCCAGGGGCTCGGGAAGTGAAATAAATACCATTTGGAGGCATTTAATGTTCGAGCAAAAACGGCTGATTTTCGACAAAAGAGATAACACCCCCCCATTACGTCATGCTTCAGAAATGTGGAAAATGGTCCGTTTTCAAATGTTTTATTTTTGAACGTCAGTTCACATTTGTAGGTGGATCATCAGTGTTAGAGCTAAAATTAGCATGTTTAAAGTGATTTTCATGCTTCCAGGGGCCCAAAACACAAGATTTATGGAATGGTTAAAAGTGCATGAAAATGGCCAATTTACTCACTCTGAGTTCTCAAAAAGGGTTTCTTCACCCCGGGAAGTTAATTAAATACCATTTGGAGGCATTTAATGTTCGAGCAAAAACGGCTGATTTTCGACAAAAGAGATAACACCCCCCCATTACGTCATGCTTCAGAAATGTGGAAAATGGTCCGTTTTCAAATGTTTTATTTTTGAACGTCAGTTCACATTTGTAGGTGGATCATCAGTGTTAGAGCTAAAATTAGCATGTTTAAAGTGATTTTCATGCTTCCAGGGGCCCAAAACACAAGATTTATGGAATGGTTAAAAGTGCATGAAAATGGCCAATTTACTCACTCTGAGTTCTCAAAAAGGGTTTCTTCACCCCGGGAAGTTAATTAAATACCATTTGGAGGCATTTAATGTTCGAGCAAAAACGGCTGATTTTCGACAAAAGATATAACACCCCCCCATTACGTCATGCTTCAGAAATGTGGAAAATGGTCCGTTTTCAAATGTTTTATTTTTGAACGTCAGTTCACATTTGTAGGTGGATCATCAGTGTTAGAGCTAAAATTAGCATGTTTAAAGTGATTTTCATGCTTCCAGGGGCTCGGGAAGTTAATTAAATACCATTTGGAGGCATTTAATGTTCGAGCAAAAACGGCTGATTTTCGACAAAAGAGATAACACCCCCCCATTACGTCATGCTTCAGAAATGTGGAAAATGGTCAGTTTTCAAATGTTTTATTTTTGAACATCAGTTCACATTTGTAGGTGGATCATCAGTGTTAGAGCTAAAATTAGCATGTTTAAAGTGATTTTCATGCTTCCAGGGGCCCAAAACACAAGATTTATGGAATGGTTAAAAGTGCATGAAAATGGCCAATTTACTCACTCTGAGTTCTCAAAAAGGGTTTCTTCACCCCGGGAAGTTAATTAAATACCATTTGGAGGCATTTAATGTTCGAGCAAAAACGGCTGATTTTCGACAAAAGAGATAACACCCCCCCATTACGTCATGCTTCAGAAATGTGGAAAATGGTCCGTTTTCAAATGTTTTATTTTTGAACGTCAGTTCACATTTGTAGGTGGATCATCAGTGTTAGAGCTAAAATTAGCATGTTTAAAGTGATTTTCATGCTTCCAGGGGCTCGGGAAGTTCATTAAATACCATTTGGAGGCATTTAATGTTCGAGCAAAAACGGCTGATTTTCGACAAAAGAGATAACACCCCCCCATTACGTCATGCTTCAGAAATGTGGAAAATGGTCCGTTTTCAAATGTTTTATTTTTGAACGTCAGTTCACATTTGTAGGTGGATCATCAGTGTTAGAGCTAAAATTAGCATGTTTAAAGTGATTTTCATGCTTCCAGGGGCTCGGGAAGTTAATTAAATACCATTTGGAGGCATTTAATGTTCGAGCAAAAACGGCTGATTTTCGACAAAAGAGATAACACCCCCCCATTACGTCATGCTTCAGAAATGTGGAAAATGGTCCGTTTTCAAATGTTTTATTTTTGAACGTCAGTTCACATTTGTAGGTGGATCATCAGTGTTAGAGCTAAAATTAGCATGTTTAAAGTGATTTTCATGCTTCCAGGGGCTCGGGAAGTTAATTAAATATCATTTGGAGGCATTTAATGTTCGAGCAAAAACGGCTGATTTTCGACAAAAGAGATAACACCCCCCCATTACGTCATGCTTCAGAAATGTGGAAAATGGTCCGTTTTCAAATGTTTTATTTTTGAACGTCAGTTCACATTTGTAGGTGGATCATCAGTGTTAAAGCTAAAATTAGCATGTTTAAAGTGATTTTCATGCTTCCAGGGGCTCGGGAAGTTAATTAAATACCATTTGGAGGCATTTAATGTTCGAGCAAAAACGGCTGATTTTCGACAAAAGAGATAACACCCCCCCATTACGTCATGCTTCAGAAATGTGGAAAATGGTCCGTTTTCAAATGTTTTATTTTTGAACGTCAGTTCACATTTGTAGGTGGATCATCAGTGTTAGAGCTAAAATTAGCATGTTTAAAGTGATTTTCATGCTTCCAGGGGCCAAAACACAAGATTTATGGAATGGTTAAAAGTGCATGAAAATGGCCAATTTACTCACTCTGAGTTCTCAAAAAGAGTTTCTTCACCCCGGGAAGTGAAATAAATACCATTTGGAGGCATTTAATGTTCGAGCAAAAACGGCTGATTTTCGACAAAAGAGATAACACCCCCCCATTACGTCATGCTTCAGAAATGTGGAAAATGGTCCGTTTTCAAATGTTTTATTTTTGAACGTCAGTTCACATTTGTAGGTGAATCATCAGTGTTAGAGCTAAAATTAGCATGTTTAAAGTGATTTTCATGCTTCCAGGGCTCGGGAAGTGAAATAAATACCATTTGGAGGCATTTAATGTTCGAGCAAAAACGGCTGATTTCGACAAAAGAGATAACACCCCCCATTACGTCATGCTTCAGAAATGTGGAAAATTGGTCCGTTTTCAAATGTTTTATTTTTGAACGTCAGTTCACATTTGTAGGTGGATCATCAGTGTTAGAGCTAAAATTAGCATGTTTAAAGTGATTTTCATGCTTCCAGGGGCTCGGGAAGTGAAATAAATACCATTTGGAGGCATTTAATGTTCGAGCAAAAACGGCTGATTTTCGACAAAAGAGATAACACCCCCCATTACGTCATGCTTCAGAAATGTGGAAAATGGTCCGTTTTCAAATGTTTTATTTTTGAACGTCAGTTCACATTTGTAGGTGGATCATCAGTGTTAGAGCTAAAATTAGCATGTTTAAAAGTGATTTTCATGCTTCCAGGGGCCCAAAACACAAGATTATGGAATGGTTAAAAGTGCATGAAAATGGCCAATTTACTCACTCTGAGTTCTCAAAAAGGGTTTCTTCACCCCGGGAAGTTAATTAAATTACCATTTGGAGGCATTTAATGTTCGAGCAAAAACGGCTGATTTTCGACAAAAGAGATAACACCCCCCCATTACGTCATGCTTCAGAAATGTGGAAAATGGTCCGTTTTCAAATGTTTTATTTTTTGAACGTCAGTTCACATTTGTAGGTGGATCATCAGTGTTAGAGCTAAAATTAGCATGTTTAAAGTGATTTTCATGCTTCCAGGGGCTCGGGAAGTGAAATAAATACCATTTGGAGGCATTTAATGTTCGAGCAAAAACGGCTGATTTTCGACAAAAGAGATAACACCCCCCATTTACGTCATGCTTCAGAAATGGTGGAAAATGGTCCGTTTTCAAATTTTTTATTTTTGAACGTCAGTTCACATTTGTAGGTGGATCATCAGTGTTAGAGCTAAAATTAGCATGTTTAAAGTGATTTTCATGCTTCCAGGGGCTCGGGAAGTGAAATAAATACCATTTGGAGGCATTTAATGTTCGAGCAAAAACGGCTGATTTTCGACAAAAGAGATAAAACCACCCCTTACGTCAGGCTTCAGAAATGTGGAAAATGGTCCGTTTTCAAATGTTTTATTTTTGAACGTCAGTTCACATTTGTAGGTGGATCATCAGTGTTAGAGCTAAAATTAGCATGTTTAAAGTGATTTTCATGCTTCCAGGGCCCAAAACACAAGATTTATGGAATGGTTAAAAGTGCATGAAAATGGCCAATTTACTCACTCTGAGTTCTCAAAAAGGGTTTCTTCACCCCGGGAAGTTAATTAAATACATTTGGAGGCATTTAATGTTCGAGCAAAAACGGCTGATTTTCGACAAAAAGAGATAACACCCCCCATTACGTCATGCTTCAGAAATGTGGAAAATGGTCAGTTTTCAAATGTTTTATTTTTGAACGTCAGTTCACATTTGTAGGTGGATCATCAGTGTTAGAGCTAAAATTAGCATGTTTAAAGTGATTTTCATTGCTTCCAGGGGCTCGGGAAGTTAATTAAATACCATTTGGAGGCATTTAATGTTCGAGCAAAAACGGCTGATTTTCGACAAAAGAGATAACACCCCCCCATTACGTCATGCTTCAGAAATGTGGAAAATGGTCCGTTTTCAAATGTTTTATTTTTGAACGTCAGTTCACATTTGTAGGTGGATCATCAGTGTTAGAGCTAAAATTAGCATGTTTAAAGTGATTTTCATGCTTCCAGGGGCCCAAAACACAAGATTTATGGAATGGTTAAAAGTGCATGAAAAATGGGCCAATTTACTCACTCTGAGTTCTCAAAAAGAGGTTTCTTCACCGGGAAGTGAAATAAATACCATTTGGAGGCATTTAATGTTCGAGCAAAAACGGCTGATTTTCGACAAAAGAGATAACACCCCCCCATTACGTCATGCTTCAGAAATGTGGAAAATGGTCCGTTTTCAAATGTTTTATTTTTGAACGTCAGTTCACATTTGTAGGTGGATCATCAGTGTTAGAGCTAAAATTAGCATGTTTAAAGTGATTTTCATGCTTCCAGGGGCTCGGGAAGTGAAATAAATACCATTTGGAGGCATTTAATGTTCGAGCAAAAACGGCTGATTTTCGACAAAAGAGATAACACCCCCCCATTACGTCATGCTTCAGAAATGTGGAAAATGGTCCGTTTTCAAATGTTTTATTTTTGAACGTCAGTTCACATTTGTAGGTGGATCATCAGTGTTAGAGCTAAAATTAGCATGTTTAAAGTGATTTTCATGCTTCCAGGGGCTCGGGAAGTGAAATAAATACCATTTGGAGGCATTTAATGTTCGAGCAAAAACGGCTGATTTTCGACAAAAGAGATAACACCCCCCCATTACGTCATGCTTCAGAAATGTGGAAAATGGTCCGTTTTCAAATGTTTTTATTTTTGAACGTCAGTTCACATTTGTAGGTGGATCATCAGTGTTAGAGCTAAAATTAGCATGTTTAAAGTGATTTTCATGCTTCCAGGGGCCCAAAACACAAGATTTATGGAATGGTTAAAAGTGCATGAAATGGCCAATTTACTCACTCTGAGTTCTCAAAAAGGGTTTCTTCACCCCGGGAAGTTAATTAAATACCATTTGGAGGCATTTAATGTTCGAGCAAAAACGGCTGATTTTCGACAAAAGAGATAACACCCCCCCATTACGTCATGCTTCAGAAATGTGGAAAATGGTCCGTTTTCAAATGTTTTATTTTTGAACGTCAGTTCACATTTGTAGGTGGATCATCAGTGTTAGAGCTAAAATTAGCATGTTTAAAGTGATTTTCATGCTTCCAGGGGCTCGGGAAGTTAATTAAATACCATTTGGAGGCATTTAATGTTCGAGCAAAAACGGCTGATTTTCGACAAAAGAGATAACACCCCCCCATTACGTCATGCTTCAGAAATGTGGAAAATGGTCAGTTTTCAAATGTTTTATTTTTGAACATCAGTTCACATTTGTAGGTGGATCATCAGTGTTAGAGCTAAAATTAGCATGTTTAAAGTGATTTTCATGCTTCCAGGGGCTCGGGAAGTTAATTAAATACCATTTGGAGGCATTTAATGTTCGAGCAAAAACGGCTGATTTTCGACAAAAGAGATAACACCCCCTCATTACGTCATGCTTCAGAAATGTGGAAAATGGTCCGTTTTCAAATGTTTTATTTTTGAACGTCAGTTCACATTTGTAGGTGGATCATCAGTGTTAGAGCTAAAATTAGCATGTTTAAAGTGATTTTCATGCTTCCAGGGGCCCAAAACACAAGATTTATGGAATGGTTAAAAGTGCATGAAAATGGCCAATTTACTCACTCTGAGTTCTCAAAAAGGGTTTCTTCACCCCGGGAAGTTAATTAAATACCATTTGGAGGCATTTAATGTTCGAGCAAAAACGGCTGATTTTCGACAAAAGAGATAACACCCCCCCATTACGTCATGCTTCAGAAATGTGGAAAATGGTCCGTTTTCAAATGTTTTATTTTTGAACGTCAGTTCACATTTGTAGGTGGATCATCAGTGTTAGAGCTAAAATTAGCATGTTAAAGTGATTTTCATGCTTCCAGGGGCTCGGGAAGTTAATTAAATACCATTTGGAGGCATTTAATGTTCGAGCTAAAACGGCTGATTTTCGACAAAAGAGATAACACCCCCCCATTACGTCATGCTTCAGAAATGTGGAAAATGGTCCGTTTTCAAATGTTTTATTTTTGAACGTCAGTTCACATTTGTAGGTGGATCATCAGTGTTAGAGCTAAAATTAGCATGTTTAAAGTGATTTTCATGCTTCCAGGGGCCCAAAACACAAGATTTATGGAATGGTTAAAAGTGCATGAAAATGGCCAATTTACTCACTCTGAGTTCTCAAAAAAGAGTTTCTTCACCCCGGGAAGTGAAATAAATACCATTTGGAGGCAT
This sequence comes from Lissotriton vulgaris, assembly GCF_964263255.1. NCBI lineage: Eukaryota > Metazoa > Chordata > Amphibia > Caudata > Salamandridae > Lissotriton > Lissotriton vulgaris. The sequence continues at coordinate 13,532 of NW_028253594.1, read as the reverse complement.
TTAATGTTCGAGCAAAAACGGCTGATTTTCGACAAAAGAGATAACACCCCCCCATTACGTCATGCTTCAGAAATGTGGAAAATGGTCCGTTTTCAAATGTTTTATTTTTGAACGTCAGTTCACATTTGTAGGTGGATCATCAGTGTTAGAGCTAAAATTAGCATGTTTAAAGTGATTTTCATGCTTCCCAGGGGCTCGGGAAGTGAAATAAATACCATTTGGAGGCATTTAATGTTCGAGCAAAAACGGCTGATTTTCGACAAAAGAGATAACACCCCCCCATTACGTCATGCTTCAGAAATGTGGAAAATGGTCCGTTTTCAAATGTTTTATTTTTGAACGTCAGTTCACATTTGTAGGTGGATCATCAGTGTTAGAGCTAAAATTAGCATGTTTAAAGTGATTTTCATGCTTCCAGGGGCTCGGGAAGTGAAATAAATACCATTTGGAGGCATTTAATGTTCGAGCAAAAACGGCTGATTTTCGACAAAAGAGATAACACCCCCCCATTACGTCATGCTTCAGAAATGTGGAAAATGGTCCGTTTTCAAATGTTTTATTTTTGAACGTCAGTTCACATTTGTAGGTGGATCATCAGTGTTAGAGCTAAAATTAGCATGTTTAAAGTGATTTTTCATGCTTCCAGGGGCCCAAAACACAAGATTTATGGAATGGTTAAAAGTGCATGAAAATGGCCAATTTACTCACTCTGAGTTCTCAAAAAGGGTTTCTTCACCCCGGGAAGTTAATTAAATACCATTTGGAGGCATTTAATGTTCGAGCAAAAACGGCTGATTTTCGACAAAAGAGATAACACCCCCCATTACGTCATGCTTCAGAAATGTGGAAAATGGTCCGTTTTCAAATGTTTTATTTTTGAACGTCAGTTCACATTTGTAGGTGGATCATCAGTGTTAGAGCTAAAATTAGCATGTTTAAAGTGATTTTCATGCTTCCAGGGGCTCGGGAAGTTAATTAAATACCATTTGGAGGCATTTAATGTTCGAGCAAAAACGGCTGATTTTCGACAAAAGAGATAACACCCCCCCATTACGTCTTGCTTCAGAAATGTGGAAAATGGTCAGTTTTCAAATGTTTAATTTTTGAACATCAGTTCACATTTGTAGGTGGATCATCCCAGTGGCTAAAATTAGCATGTTTAAAGTGATTTTCATGCTTCCAGGGGCCCAAAACACAAGATTTATGGAATGGTTAAAAGTGCATGAAAATGGCCAATTTACTCACTCTGAGTTCTCAAAAAGGGTTTCTTCACCCCGGGAAGTTAATTAAATACCATTTGGAGGCATTTAATGTTCGAGCAAAAACGGCTGATTTTCGACAAAAGATATAACACCCCCCCATTACGTCATGCTTCAGAAATGTGGAAAATGGTCCGTTTTCAAATGTTTTATTTTTGAACGTCAGTTCACATTTGTAGGTGGATCATCAGTGTTAGAGCTAAAATTAGCATGTTTAAAGTGATTTTCATGCTTCCAGGGGCTCGGGAAGTGAAATAAATACCATTTGGAGGCATTTAATGTTCGAGCAAAAACGGCTGATTTTCGACAAAAGAGATAACACCCCCCCATTACGTCATGCTTCAGAAATGTGGAAAATGGTCCGTTTTCAAATGTTTTATTTTTGAACGTCAGTTCACATTTGTAGGTGGATCATCAGTGTTAGAGCTAAAATTAGCATGTTTAAAGTGATTTTCATGCTTCCAGGGGCTCGGGAAGTGAAATAAATACCATTTGGAGGCATTTAATGTTCGAGCAAAAACGGCTGATTTTCGACTAAAGAGATAACACCCCCCCATTACGTCATGCTTCAGAAATGTGGAAAATGGTCCGTTTTCAAATGTTTTATTTTTGAACGTCAGTTCACATTTGTAGGTGGATCATCAGTGTTAGAGCTAAAATTAGCATGTTTAAAGTGATTTTCATGCTTCCAAGGGCCCAAAACACAAGATTTATGGAATGGTTAAAAGTGCATGAAAATGGCCAATTTACTCACTCTGAGTTCTCAAAAAGGGTTTCTTCACCCCGGGAAGTTAATTAAATACCATTTGGAGGCATTTAATGTTCGAGCAAAAACGGCTGATTTTCGACAAAAGAGATAACACCCCCCCATTACGTCATGCTTCAGAAATGTGGAAAATGGTCCGTTTTCAAATGTTTTATTTTTGAACGTCAGTTCACATTTGTAGGTGGATCATCAGTGTTAGAGCTAAAATTAGCATGTTTAAAGTGATTTTCATGCTTCCAGGGGCTCGGGAAGTTAATTAAATACCATTTGGAGGCATTTAATGTTCGAGCAAAAACGGCTGATTTTCGACAAAAGAGATAACACCCCCCCATTACGTCTTGCTTCAGAAATGTGGAAAATGGTCAGTTTTCAAATGTTTTATTTTTGAACATCAGTTCACATTTGTAGGTGGATCATCAGTGTTAGAGCTAAAATTAGCATGTTTAAAGTGATTTTCATGCTTCCAGGGGCCCAAAACACAAGATTTATGGAATGGTTAAAAGTGCATGAAAATGGCCAATTTACTCACTCTGAGTTCTCAAAAAGGGTTTCTTCACCCCGGGAAGTTAATTAAATACCATTTGGAGGCATTTAATGTTCGAGCAAAAACGGCTGATTTTCGACAAAAGATATAACACCCCCCCATTACGTCATGCTTCAGAAATGTGGAAAATGGTCCGTTTTCAAATGTTTTATTTTTTGAACGTCAGTTCACATTTGTAGGTGGATCATCAGTGTTAGAGCTAAAATTAGCATGTTTAAAGTGATTTTCATGCTTCCAGGGGCTCGGGAAGTTAATTAAATACCATTTGGAGGCATTTAATGTTCGAGCAAAAACGGCTGATTTTCGACAAAAGAGATAACACCCCCCCATTACGTCATGCTTCAGAAATGTGGAAAATGGTCAGTTTTCAAATGTTTTATTTTTGAACATCAGTTCACATTTGTAGGTGGATCATCAGTGTTAGAGCTAAAATTAGCATGTTTAAAGTGATTTTCATGCTTCCAGGGGCCCAAAACACAAGATTTATGGAATGGTTAAAAGTGCATGAAAATGGCCAATTTACTCACTCTGAGTTCTCAAAAAGGGTTTCTTCACCCCGGGAAGTTAATTAAATACCATTTGGAGGCATTTAATGTTCGAGCAAAAACGGCTGATTTTCGACAAAAGAGATAACACCCCCCCATTACGTCATGCTTCAGAAATGTGGAAAATGGTCCGTTTTCAAATGTTTTATTTTTGAACGTCAGTTCACATTTGTAGGTGGATCATCAGTGTTAGAGCTAAAATTAGCATGTTTAAAGTGATTTTCATGCTTCCAGGGGCTCGGGAAGTTAATTAAATACCATTTGGAGGCATTTAATGTTCGAGCAAAAACGGCTGATTTTCGACAAAAGAGATAACACCCCCCCATTACGTCATGCTTCAGAAATGTGGAAAATGGTCCGTTTTCAAATGTTTTATTTTTGAACGTCAGTTCACATTTGTAGGTGGATCATCAGTGTTAGAGCTAAAATTAGCATGTTTAAAGTGATTTTCATGCTTCCAGGGGCTCGGGAAGTTAATTAAATACCATTTGGAGGCATTTAATGTTCGAGCAAAAACGGCTGATTTTCGACAAAAGAGATAACACCCCCCCATTACGTCATGCTTCAGAAATGTGGAAAATGGTCCGTTTTCAAATGTTTTATTTTTGAACGTCAGTTCACATTTGTAGGTGGATCATCAGTGTTAGAGCTAAAATTAGCATGTTTAAAGTGATTTTCATGCTTCCCGGGGCTCGGGAAGTTAATTAAATACCATTTGGAGGCATTTAATGTTCGAGCAAAAACGGCTGATTTTCGACAAAAGAGATAACACCCCCCCATTACGTCATGCTTCAGAAATGTGGAAAATGGTCCGTTTTCAAATGTTTTATTTTTGAACGTCAGTTCACATTTGTAGGTGGATCATCAGTGTTAAAGCTAAAATTAGCATGTTTAAAGTGATTTTCATGCTTCCAGGGGCTCGGGAAGTTAATTAAATACCATTTGGAGGCATTTAATGTTCGAGCAAAAACGGCTGATTTTCGACAAAAGAGATAACACCCCCCCATTACGTCATGCTTCAGAAATGTGGAAAATGGTCCGTTTTCAAATGTTTTATTTTTGAACGTCAGTTCACATTTGTAGGTGGATCATCAGTGTTAGAGCTAAAATTAGCATGTTTAAAGTGATTTTCATGCTTCCAGGGGCCCAAAACACAAGATTTATGGAATGGTTAAAAGTGCATGAAAATGGCCAATTTACTCACTCTGAGTTCTCAAAAAGAGTTTCTTCACCCCGGGAAGTGAAATAAATACCATTTGGAGGCATTTAATGTTCGAGCAAAAACGTCTGATTTTCGACAAAAGAGATAACACCCCCCCATTACGTCATGCTTCAGAAATGTGGAAAATGGTCCGTTTTCAAATGTTTTATTTTTGAACGTCAGTTCACATTTGTAGGTGGATCATCAGTGTTAGAGCTAAAATTAGCATGTTTAAAGTGATTTTCATGCTTCCAGGGGCTCGGGAAGTGAAATAAATACCATTTGGAGGCATTTAATGTTCGAGCAAAAACGGCTGATTTTCGACAAAAGAGATAACACCCCCCCATTACGTCATGCTTCAGAAATGTGGAAAATGGTCCGTTTTCAAATGTTTTATTTTTGAACGTCAGTTCACATTTGTAGGTGGATCATCAGTGTTAGAGCTAAAATTAGCATGTTTAAAGTGATTTTCATGCTTCCAGGGGCCCAAAACACAAGATTTATGGAATGGTTAAAAGTGCATGAAAATGGCCAATTTACTCACTCTGAGTTCTCAAAAAGGGTTTCTTCACCCCGGGAAGTTAATTAAATACCATTTGGAGGCATTTAATGTTCGAGCAAAAACGGCTGATTTTCGACAAAAGAGATAACACCCCCCCATTACGTCATGCTTCAGAAATGTGGAAAATGGTCCGTTTTCAAATGTTTTATTTTTGAACGTCAGTTCACATTTGTAGGTGGATCATCAGTGTTAGAGCTAAAATTAGCATGTTTAAAGTGATTTTCATGCTTCCAGGGGCTCGGGAAGTGAAATAAATACCATTTGGAGGCATTTAATGTTCGAGCAAAAACGGCTGATTTTCGACAAAAGAGATAACACCCCCCCATTACGTCATGCTTCAGAAATGTGGAAAATGGTCCGTTTTCAAATGTTTTATTTTTGAACGTCAGTTCACATTTGTAGGTGGATCATCAGTGTTAGAGCTAAAATTAGCATGTTTAAAGTGATTTTCATGCTTCCAGGGGCTCGGGAAGTGAAATAAATACCATTTGGAGGCATTTAATGTTCGAGCAAAAACGGCTGATTTTCGACAAAAGAGATAAAACCACCCCTTACGTCAGGCTTCAGAAATGTGGAAAATGGTCCGTTTTCAAATGTTTTATTTTTGAACGTCAGTTCACATTTGTAGGTGGATCATCAGTGTTAGAGCTAAAATTAGCATGTTTAAAGTGATTTTCATGCTTCCAGGGGCCCAAAAACACAAGATTTATGGAATGGTTAAAAGTGCATGAAAATGGCCAATTTACTCACTCTGAGTTCTCAAAAAGGGTTTCTTCACCCCGGGAAGTTAATTAAATACCATTTGGAGGCATTTAATGTTCAAGCAAAAACGGCTGATTTTCAACAAAAGAGATAACACCCCCCCATTACGTCATGCTTCAGAAATGTGGAAAATGGTCCGTTTTCAAATGTTTTATTTTTGAACGTCAGTTCACATTTGTAGGTGGATCATCAGTGTTAGAGCTAAAATTAGCATGTTTAAAGTGATTTTCATGCTTCCAGGGGCTCGGGAAGTTAATTAAATACCATTTGGAGGCATTTAATGTTCGAGCAAAAACGGCTGATTTTCGACAAAAGAGATGACACCCCCCCATTACGTCATGCTTCAGAAATGTGGAAAATGGTCCGTTTTCAAATGTTTTATTTTTGAACGTCAGTTCACATTTGTAGGTGGATCATCAGTGTTAGAGCTAAAATTAGCATGTTTAAAGTGATTTTCATGCTTCCAGGGGCTCGGGAAGTTAATTAAATACCATTTGGAGGCATTTAATGTTCGAGCAAAAACTGCTGATTTTCGACAAAAGAGATAACACCCCCCCATTACGTCATGCTTCAGAAATGTGGAAAATGGTCCGTTTTCAAATGTTTTATTTTTGAACGTCAGTTCACATTTGTAGGTGGATCATCAGTGTTAGAGCTAAAATTAGCATGTTTAAAGTGATTTTCATGCTTCCAGGGGCTCGGGAAGTTAATTAAATACCATTTGGAGGCATTTAATGTTCGAGCAAAAACGGCTGATTTTCGACAAAAGAGATAACACCCCCCCATTACGTCATGCTTCAGAAATGTGGAAAATGGTCCGTTTTCAAATGTTTTATTTTTGAACGTCAGTTCACATTTGTAGGTGGATCATCAGTGTTAAAGCTAAAATTAGCATGTTTAAAGTGATTTTCATGCTTCCAGGGGCTCGGGAAGTTAATTAAATACCATTTGGAGGCATTTAATGTTCGAGCAAAAACGGCTGATTTTCGACAAAAGAGATAACACCCCCCCATTACGTCATGCTTCAGAAATGTGGAAAATGGTCCGTTTTCAAATGTTTTATTTTTGAACGTCAGTTCACATTTGTAGGTGGATCATCAGTGTTAGAGCTAAAATTAGCATGTTTAAAGTGATTTTCATGCTTCCAGGGGCCCAAAACACAAGATTTATGGAATGGTTAAAAGTGCATGAAAATGGCCAATTTACTCACTCTGAGTTCTCAAAAAGAGTTTCTTCACCCCGGGAAGTGAAATAAATACCATTTGGAGGCATTTAATGTTTGAGCAAAAACGGCTGATTTTCGACAAAAGAGATAACACCCCCCCATTACGTCATGCTTCAGAAATGTGGAAAATGGTCCGTTTTCAAATGTTTTATTTTTGAACGTCAGTTCACATTTGTAGGTGGATCATCAGTGTTAGAGCTAAAATTAGCATGTTTAAAGTGATTTTCATGCTTCCAGGGGCTCGGGAAGTGAAATAAATACCATTTGGAGGCATTTAATGTTCGAGCAAAAACGGCTGATTTTCGACAAAAGAGATAACACCCCCCCATTACGTCATGCTTCAGAAATGTGGAAAATGGTCCGTTTTCAAATGTTTTATTTTTGAACGTCAGTTCACATTTGTAGGTGGATCATCAGTGTTAGAGCTAAAATTAGCATGTTTAAAGTGATTTTCATGCTTCCAGGGGCTCGGGAAGTGAAATAAATACCATTTGGAGGCATTTAATGTTCGAGCAAAAACGGCTGATTTTCGACAAAAGAGATAACACCCCCCCATTACGTCATGCTTCAGAAATGTGGAAAATGGTCCGTTTTCAAATGTTTTATTTTTGAACGTCAGTTCACATTTGTAGGTGGATCATCAGTGTTAGAGCTAAAATTAGCATGTTTAAAGTGATTTTCATGCTTCCAGGGGCCCAAAACACAAGATTTATGGAATGGTTAAAAGTGCATGAAAATGGCCAATTTACTCACTCTGAGTTCTCAAAAAGGGTTTCTTCACCCCGGGAAGTTAATTAAATACCATTTGGAGGCATTTAATGTTCGAGCAAAAACGGCTGATTTTCGACAAAAGAGATAACACCCCCCCATTACGTCATGCTTCAGAAATGTGGAAAATGGTCCGTTTTCAAATGTTTTATTTTTGAACGTCAGTTCACATTTGTAGGTGGATCATCAGTGTTAGAGCTAAAATTAGCATGTTTAAAGTGATTTTCATGCTTCCAGGGGCTCGGGAAGTTAATTTAAATACCATTTGGAGGCATTTAATGTTTGAGCAAAAACGGCTGATTTTCGACAAAAGAGATAACACCCCCCCATTACGTCATGCTTCAGAAATGTGGAAAATGGTCAGTTTTCAAATGTTTTATTTTTGAACATCAGTTCACATTTGTAGGTGGATCATCAGTGTTAGAGCTAAAATTAGCATGTTTAAAGTGATTTTCATGCTTCCAGGGGCCCAAAACACAAGATTTATGGAATGGTTAAAAGTGCATGAAAATGGCCAATTTACTCACTCTGAGTTCTCAAAAAGGGTTTCTTCACCCCGGGAAGTTAATTAAATACCATTTGGAGGCATTTAATGTTCGAGCAAAAACGGCTGATTTTCGACAAAAGAGATAACACCCCCCCATTACGTCATGCTTCAGAAATGTGGAAAATGGTCAGTTTTCAAATGTTTTATTTTTGAACGTCAGTTCACATTTGTAGGTGGATCATCAGTGTTAGAGCTAAAATTAGCATGTTTAAAGTGATTTTCATGCTTCCAGGGGCTCGGGAAGTTAATTAAATACCATTTGGAGGCATTTAATGTTCGAGCAAAAACAGCTGATTTTTGACAAAAGAGATAACACCCCCCCATTACGTCATGCTTCAGAAATGTGGAAAATGGTCCGTTTTCAAATGTTTTATTTTTGAACGTCAGTTCACATTTGTAGGTGGATCATCAGTGTTAGAGCTAAAATTAGCATGTTTAAAGTGATTTTCATGCTTCCAGGGGCCCAAAACACAAGATTTATGGAATGGTTGAAAGTGCATGAAAATGGCCAATTTACTCACTCTGAGTTCTCAAAAAGGGTTTCTTCACCCCGGGAAGTTAATTAAATACCATTTGGAGGCATTTAATGTTCGAGCAAAAACGGCTGATTTTCGACAAAAGAGATAACACCCCCCCATTACGTCATGCTTCAGAAATGTGGAAAATGGTCCGTTTTCAAATGTTTTATTTTTGAACGTCAGTTCACATTTGTAGGTGGATCATCAGTGTTAGAGCTAAAATTAGCATGTTTAAAGTGATTTTCATGCTTCCAGGGGCTCGGGAAGTGAAATAAATACCATTTGGAGGCATTTAATGTTCGAGCAAAAACGGCTGATTTTCGACAAAAGAGATAACACCCCCCCATTACGTCATGCTTCAGAAATGTGGAAAATGGTCCGTTTTCAAATGTTTTATTTTTGAACGTCAGTTCACATTTGTAGGTGGATCATCAGTGTTAGAGCTAAAATTAGCATGTTTAAAGTGATTTTCATGCTTCCAGGGGCTCGGGAAGTGAAATAAATACCATTTGGAGGCATTTAATGTTCGAGCAAAAACGGCTGATTTTCGACAAAAGAGATAAAACCACCCCATTACGTCAGGCTTCAGAAATGTGGAAAATGGTCCGTTTTCAAATGTTTTATTTTTGAACGTCAGTTCACATTTGTAGGTGGATCATCAGTGTTAGAGCTAAAATTAGCATGTTTAAAGTGATTTTCATGCTTCCAGGGGCCCAAAACACAAGATTTATGGAATGGTTAAAAGTGCATGAAAATTGCCAATTTACTCACTCTGAGTTCTCAAAAAGGGTTTCTTCACCCCGGGAAGTTAATTAAATACCATTTGGAGGCATTTAATGTTCGAGCAAAAACGGCTGATTTTCGACAAAAGAGATAACACCCCCCCATTACGTCATGCTTCAGAAATGTGGAAAATGGTCCGTTTTCATATGTTTTATTTTTGAACGTCAGTTCACATTTGTAGGTGGATCATCAGTGTTAGAGCTAAAATTAGCATGTTTAAAGTGATTTTCATGCTTCCAGGGGCTCGGGAAGTTAATTAAATACCATTTGGAGGCATTTAATGTTCGAGCAAAAACGGCTGATTTTCGACAAAAGAGATAACACCCCCCCATTAAGTCATGCTTCAGAAATGTGGAAAATGGTCCGTTTTCAAATGTTTTATTTTTGAACGTCAGTTCACATTTGTAGGTGGATCATCAGTGTTAGAGCTAAAATTAGCATGTTTAAAGTGATTTTCATGCTTCCAGGGGCCCAAAACACAAGATTTATGGAATGGTTAAAAGTGCCTGAAAATGGCCAATTTACTCACTCTGAGTTCTCAAAAAGGGTTTCTTCACCCCGGGAAGTTAATTAAATACCATTTGGAGGCATTTAATGTTCGAGCAAAAACGGCTGATTTTCGACAAAAGAGATAACACCCCCCCATTACGTCATGCTTCAGAAATGTGGAAAATGGTCCGTTTTCAAATGTTTTATTTTTGAACGTCAGTTCACATTTGTAGGTGGATCATCAGTGTTAGAGCTAAAATTAGCATGTTTAAAGTGATTTTCATGCTTCCAGGGGCTCGGGAAGTTAATTAAATACCATTTGGAGGCATTTAATGTTCGAGCAAAAACGGCTGATTTTTGACAAAAGAGATAACACCCCCCATTACGTCATGCTTCAGAAATTTGGAAAATGGTCCGTTTTCAAATGTTTTATTTTTGAACGTCAGTTCACATTTGTAGGTGGATCATCAGTGTTAGAGCTAAAATTAGCATGTTTAAAGTGATTTTCATGCTTCCAGGGGCCCAAAACACAAGATTTATGGAATGGTTAAAAGTGCATGAAAATGGCCAATTTACTCACTCTGAGTTCTCAAAAAGGGTTTCTTCACCCCGGGAAGTTAATTAAATACCATTTGGAGGTATTTAATGTTCGAGCAAAAACGGCTGATTTTCGACAAAAGAGATAACACCCCCCCATTACGTCATGCTTCAGAAATGTGGAAAATGGTCCGTTTTCAAATGTTTTATTTTTGAACGTCAGTTCACATTTGTAGGTGGATCATCAGTGTTAGAGCTAAAATTAGCATGTTTAAAGTGATTTTCATGCTTCCAGGGGCCCAAAACACAAGATTTATGGAATGGTTAAAAGTGCATGAAAATGGCCAATTTACTCACTCTGAGTTCTCAAAAAGGGTTTCTTCACCCCGGGAAGTGAAATAAATACCATTTGGAGGCATTTAATGTTCGAGCAAAAACGGCTGATTTTCGACAAAAGAGATAACACCCCCCCATTACGTCATGCTTCAGAAATGTGGAAAATGGTCCGTTTTCAAATGTTTTATTTTTGAACGTCAGTTCACATTTGTAGGTGGATCATCAGTGTTAGAGCTAAAATTAGCATGTTTAAAGTGATTTTCATGCTTCCAGGGGCTCGGGAAGTTAATTAAATACCATTTGGAGGCATTTAATGTTCGAGCAAAAACGGCTGATTTTCGACAAAAGAGATAACACCCCCCCATTACGTCATGCTTCAGAAATGTGGAAAATGGTCCGTTTTCAAATGTTTTATTTTTGAACGTCAGTTCACATTTGTAGGTGGATCATCAGTGTTAGAGCTAAAATTAGCATGTTTAAAGTGATTTTCATGCTTCCAGGGGCTCGGGAAGTTAATTAAATACCATTTGGAGGCATTTAATGTTCGAGCAAAAACGGCTGATTTTCGACAAAAGAGATAACACCCCCCCATTACGTCATGCTTCAGAAATGTGGAAAATGGTCCGTTTTCAAATGTTTTATTTTTGAACGTCAGTTCACATTTGTAGGTGGATCATCAGTGTTAGAGCTAAAATTAGCATGTTTAAAGTGATTTTCATGCTTCCAGGGGCCCAAAACACAAGATTTATGGAATGGTTAAAAGTGCATGAAAATGGCCAATTTACTCACTCTGAGTTCTCAAAAAGGGTTTCTTCACCCCCGGGAAGTGAAATAAATACCATTTGGAGGCATTTAATGTTCGAGCAAAAACGGCTGATTTTCGACAAAAGAGATAACACCCCCCATTACGTCATGCTTCAGAAATGTGGAAAATGGTCCGTTTTCAAATGTTTTATTTTTGAACGTCAGTTCACATTTGTAGGTGGATCATCAGTGTTAGAGCTAAAATTAGCATGTTTAAAGTGATTTTCATGCTTCCAGGGGCTCGGGAAGTGAAATAAATACCATTTGGAGGCATTTAATGTTCGAGCAAAAACGGCTGATTTTCGACAAAAGAGATAACACCCCCCCATTACGTCATGCTTCAGAAATGTGGAAAATGGTCCGTTTTCAAATGTTTTATTTTTGAACGTCAGTTCACATTTGTAGGTGGATCATCAGTGTTAGAGCTAAAATTAGCATGTTTAAAGTGATTTTCATGCTTCCAGGGGCCCAAAACACAAGATTTATGGAATGGTTAAAAGTGCATGAAAATGGCCAATTTACTCACTCTGAGTTCTCAAAAAGGGTTTCTTCACCCCGGGAAGTTAATTAAATACCATTTGGAGGCATTTAATGTTCGAGCAAAAACGGCTGATTTTCGACAAAAGAGATAACACCCCCCCATTACGTCATGCTTCAGAAATGTGGAAAATGGTCAGTTTTGAAATGTTTTATTTTTGAACGTCAGTTCACATTTGTAGGTGGATCATCAGTGTTAGAGCTAAAATTAGCATGTTTAAAGTGATTTTCATGCTTCCAGGGGCTCGGGAAGTTAATTAAATACCATTTGGAGGCATTTAATGTTCGAGCAAAAACGGCTGATTTTCGACAAAAGAGATAACACCCCCCCATTACGTCATGCTTCAGAAATGTGGAAAATGGTCCGTTTTCAAATGTTTTATTTTTGAACGTCAGTTCACATTTGTAGGTGGATCATCAGTGTTAGAGCTAAAATTAGCATGTTTAAAGTGATTTTCATGCTTCCAGGGGCTCGGGAAGTTAATTAAATACCATTTGGAGGCATTTAATGTTCGAGCAAAAACGGCTGATTTTCGACAAAAGAGATAACACCCCCCAATTACGTCATGCTTCAGAAATGTGGAAAATGGTCCGTTTTCAAATGTTTTATTTTTGAACGTCAGTTCACATTTGTTGGTGGATCATCAGTGTTAGAGCTAAAATTAGCATGTTTAAAGTGATTTTCATGCTTCCAGGGGCCCAAAACACAAGATTTATGGAATGGTTAAAAGTGCATGAAAATGGCCAATTTACTCACTCTGAGTTCTCAAAAAGGGTTTCTTCACCCCGGGAAGTTAATTAAATACCATTTGGAGGCATTTAATGTTCGAGCAAAAACGGCTGATTTTCGACAAAAGAGATACCACCCCCCCATTACGTCATGCTTCAGAAATGTGGAAAATGGTCCGTTTTCAAATGTTTTATTTTTGAACGTCAGTTCACATTTGTAGGTGGATCATCAGTGTTAGAGCTAAAATTAGCATGTTTAAAGTGATTTTCATGCTTCCAGGGGCTCGGGAAGTTAATTAAATACCATTTGGAGGCATTTAATGTTCGAGCAAAAACGGCTGATTTTCGACAAAAGAGATAACACCCCCCCATTACGTCATGCTTCAGAAATGTGGAAAATGGTCCGTTTTCAAATGTTTTATTTTTGAACGTCAGTTCACATTTGTAGGTGGATCATCAGTGTTAGAGCTAAAATTAGCATGTTTAAAGTGATTTTCATGCTTCCAGGGGCTCGGGAAGTGAAATAAATACCATTTGGAGGCATTTAATGTTCCAGCAAAAACGGCTGATTTTCGACAAAAGAGATAACACCCCCCCATTACGTCATGCTTCAGAAATGT